>NW_022589725.1:0-104744 GCF_004348235.1 Phoca vitulina | reverse complement strand
CCGCTCTTGCATCGCCCCAGCCCGGCCGGCCGCGCTGCCCGAGCCAGCCCCTTGGCACGGCGCGGCCCGCTCCCCGCCCGCCGGCCTCCGCGCGGGGAAGGCGAGCGCGCGCCGCGGCGGGGGCGCCGGACCGGGAGCCGCGGGCGGAGGGGCCCGGGGCCGGGGGGGACCCGCCGCGGCGCCCTCCCTGCGCTCCCCCCGCCCCGCGCCGGCGCTTTACCTCCGGCTCGATGGACGCGCGGCCGGGCCGGCCCGGTCCTGTGGCCCTCGGCGCACGGCCCTGGCCCCGAAGTCCGGCCCCGGACGGGGCAGCGGCGGAGAGCGCGAGTCCGGGCAGCTCTCGGCCTCCCGACGCCTCGGGACCCGACTGGCCGCGCTCCCGGCGCCGAGCGCGCACCCTCGCCGGGACACAGACGCACACTCACCCGACACACACTCGCTCCCGCTCGCCCTCGGCGGAGAGTTGAAACAGCTGTGGGATTCGCCCGGGAGCTGGAAATGAGGGAGGGACGCGAGCCAGAGCCGCGCGCGCGTGTGTGCATGTGTGTGTGTGCAACACACAGACGGGGGGGCATCGCTAATAAATCAAATACTGCAATAAAGTGTGGAGGACCATTGATCAGGTCCGCTCGGCTGGAAACGAAGAGAATCCTTGCCTCTTTGCCGCTTTTTCTCCTCCCTCGGAGCTGGAAGGAGCCAGTGTTCCGCGGGGCGTGTGACAGCCCCGGCCGGGCGCTCCCCTCGTAATGACACGTTAATAAATGTTTTCTTTTATCTGCTTTCACAAGGGCTCGCCCCGGTCTGCAAACACCCGACCGCCTTTGCTGAAAGCCCGGCGCTGGCCTCTAACTACACACATCTGCCTTGGGAGCTGCAGGCTGGAGCGGGAGCCCCCAGCTAGATCGCGGGGTGAACTGCCCACGCTCCCGGGAAGCTTCCTGAGATACGAACTTGAACTCAAGTGAAAAGAGCTGCCGTGGCTCAGAAATGGTCCGGGAATAGGAAAGAAAGGAGAAACCGGCTTCCTACTCCGAAAGGGGAGGAACTCTACTCAAGGTGGTGCTGTCCACCGCGGTTTCCACTGTTCCCAGTGCCACAGCAGAGGCCGGCGGGGGACGGGGCTGACAGGGGTGGGCAAAGAGCCTGCAGACAACCAACCGGTAGCAGCAGAAACAGCGCTGGGTTAAGGGGAGACAGACCCTGCTGTGGATAAGTGCACTTTAGGCAACAGCGACTTAGTGTAAACCTAATAATCTTACAAGGAAAGTATCATTATGCCCATATTACAGCTGTGGAGACCAAGTCACAGAGAGGTTAAGTAACTGGCCCAAGGTCAGACACTTGTTAAGCGATGGACCCAGGATTTGAACCTGAGAAGCTTGGCTCCAGAGTTCCCCTAAGTCCTAGGCCGTTTACTTTTCCGTCCAGCATCTCCTTTCTCTGGCTTAGTCTTCCTTCATGCAAGTTAGGGGTGTCCTATTTAGTAAATAAAAATACAGGGGGTCCGCGAGGTGTACAAAAAATTCTTTGTATATTTGAAATTCAAATTGGATGTCCTAACCCAGTTGGAGGCGCTGGAGTCCCCCACCGTATTCTCCCACTTTAGCCAGGCCAGATCAATTTATAGTCTCAATAAATCGGGAAGACCTGGAACTTCTTTTTCTAAATCAGATTCTGGCCTCGCTTTTGGTGCCACTGAGGTTGCTGATCTTCTGCCCTTCTTTCGCCTTAGAACAAAATGTCAGGCTTGCTTCTTTACCATCACGGACCAAAAAATAAGGGAGCCTCCGTTCCCTTCTTGCCTCATCTCTGCGGGAGGAAGAACACATTTACTGCAGAGCTTCCAGGATGATGCTGTCCCGTAAGAGCATCACGCAGGCCCTGGTTGTAATTTAAAATTCTCTAGTAGCTGCATGAAAAAGTAAAAACAACAACAACAGCAAAAACCAGGTGAAATTAATTTTAATAATATAGTTAACCTAGTCTATACAAAATATCACGTCAACATGCAATCAGTATAAACATTTTTAATGAGATATTTTACATTCTTTTTTCTTAGGGAGTCTTTGGAATCCGATGTGTATTTTACACTTACAACATCTCACAATTTGTGCCGGCCACGTGGGGCTGGGATTCCCATAGAAGACAGAAAGTACAGTTCTAGTAGTTTCTGTGGTCCACTGCTGAGCGTTTCTACCAAGTTATCTTATGTAATCTTTGTGACAATTTTTCAAGAAAACTTAGGTTACAAAGGTCAAGGGTTGTGATCAGGTCACAATGTTGGCAAGTGGGATTTTAACCCATTTGAGACTGTGCCTGGCTTTGGGACATGTATCTCCTGTGATAGTAATTTTCTCCCAGGTCATCAGAGTCCCATGGGGTGACTCTGGGGCCTGGGGTAGAGAGGGAGGTGAGATCTGTCTTTTGCCTGCTTTTATGTTGGAGAATATTTCAGAGGTGGGGAGATGTCTACCACAAAAAAGTTAAAAAATACACGGCCTTCATTTAGGCCTCAGTTTCATGAACACAGCTCTCCTTTCCCTAAATGGGCCCTGCCCACAATTTTCTCCTCTGTCCTTCCCTCCTCATCAGGGACCCCCAGTAGTGGAAGGGCAACTCACAGTCCCCTACATGGGGCTGTAGGCGGGGCTGAGGTGATGTCATTTGATTATCATTTTTAGGTATTTATTCTTTCCATTGTTGCTGTTAAAAGACTGAACATCTGTGTTTTGCCCTTTATCCTTCCTCAGGAAGGAGACAGATCTCGTGTGTAAGTGCCTCTTGGTGTGTGTATATCTGTGTGCCTGGACACATGCCTGTGTGTGTGTGCAAGCAAGCACACGTGTGTGTGCTCACTGCAGGCGGGTGCTGTGGATCAGGTTTCAGGTGAGGACTTCACTCACCAGCTCAGAGGCTCGCAGAGTCCAAGGGGCTCCAAAGCCCCCTCTGGCCACGTCTCATTCCCATAATTCAGAGCAAACTCCCTGGTCCTCTGGGTCTGAGGCCTCAGCCTGACTTTTCCAGCTTCCCTCCAGGCGGGAGGGGACTCCTGGCCCCATCCGGGAGCTCCGTGTCTGCCTGGGAGACTTGAGGGTCCTCCGGGGCTCTGATGTCCCCCAGTCTGGGGAGTCGCTCAGCCACTGAGCCGGGGGCCTGGGTGGGGCCCCAGTGCGATTCTGGGGACCCCCTGGCCTCCTGACACTCTGGCCCCTGCCCGTCCGTCTCCAAGCCCCGCCTGGGACAGTTTTCTCCCCTCCTGTCCCTTGTCACCCTGATGGCACCTTTCTCTGTGCGCGTCCTGGCTGGATAATCGGGCTTTTCAGGTTCCTCACGCCGGTCCTGACTCCCCACCCCCTTGCTGGTTTAACCTCGAGGGGACCTTTCTGTTGACACCCACACGCCTCATTTCATCCTTCTGTGAGTTCCTTGGCGGCCCTCTGTGCAGAACGCCTGGCTGCTTCTATCCCCCTTGCAAAGCCAGAATGCTGTTTTATTTCCGGGACTCCTATACAACAATTAAAAAAAAAAAAAAGAATCACTCCTGCTGTGTGTTTTCACAGTCAAGAGGCTGAAACTCAGTCTGATTGTCCGAGGACTTCTGGCTGCATTTGGGTTGGAGTAGATGGGATTTTATGAGGTTGTAAAAGTCAAGCTTTTAACATGTCTCAAACAAATTGGCATGTGAAGGAGAAGCGTTAAAAGTGGAAACGTGGCTGCAGACGGGAGGCCTGGGAATGTGAACACGCCACCGAACTGGGGCACAGGTGGCTTTAATAACCCGCACCAGTTTGGCACAAAACAGAGAGGTCGCCGAGTCACCCCCAGGGGCTTGGGATCCAACTTCTCAGCTCCTGAGTGGGGACGGTTTTGCATGGGTTTTTAAAATACGAATCCCAGCATCATCCCTAACGTTAGTTACACATTTGTGGTTAATCCTGCTGAGTTTTCACTTAGACCCAAGCTGTCCTGGTCGGTAGAAATGCAATTGCATTAGAGAGAAACTGTTTACATTTCTTGAGATATTGTGATAATGAAAAACAGCATCATAAACCCCCATTAAATCAGAAGAACATTAATTGTATTTCCTGCTGCCTCCCTGGGCTGGCTCGCTGACACAGACGTACTTTACTTCAGCAAAACAGGGCTAATCTTTGCAGCACGGTACCCATCCCCCCCCCTTAATTATATGTAATTGTATAGTCTAATTTATTCCAACGCCCGACGCCTAAAAGTGCACATTCATGAATCAAGGGTTAGATTGGGAGGTAAGAGAATTATAAATGGGTGTAATTGCAGTCTCCTGGGGGCTGCTTATGAGCGATCTCAAAGAGCCATGATGTTTATTCTGAATTCTTACCAATGAAAGACAGTTGCCCTGCCTCCAGTAAAGAACACAGATAACAGTGACAATTTGTCTAGTTGCTTAACAATACACCACTCGTTCTCGTTGGGATAAGTCGGCAAAAAAAAAGATTAAATACATGAATTTCTTGTTATTTGTGATGTGATGAAACGGGGCACACAAGCATTAGTCCACAGGTAATTGAGTATTAAAATGAGTAACGTGGCCGCGGGCAGCGCAGTGACAAATCTGTGGACAAAGTAGAGCTCTGTCTTCTGTTTTTATTCTAAAAATCTCAAACCAAGGAGTTGAAGGACTAGTACAGTAGATATGCTATACCTTACACCTGGAATCAACCTTGTTGATTACCTATTACCTTGTTAATATCTTGCCATGTGTGCATTATACGTTACTGCGCCATTTGAAAAAAAGTCGTGGGTCTCCTGAGACTAAGCTGGCCTCCCAGATGGCTGCCCCTTCATTATCATACCTAAGGAAATGACCAGTGATTCTATAATCATTCCCCAGCTTGCTCACATTAACAGAGCCACCAGGGTGTCTTTCTCTTTGTTCCTTAAGTCCTTTTCTGACTCAGGACCTTTGCACTTACTGTGCCATCTCTCTGCTTTTGCTCCTTGTCATCATTCAGATCTCAGTTCAGAAGTCACGTCACTGAGAGTCCTCTCCTGTCTGTTTTACCTAAAGAGGTTTCCTGGTCTCCTTCACTTTCTATTCTCCCTCCTTATTTTATTGCCTTCCTATAGCATGCCACTGTGTAAACAATTCTGTTTTTATTCTGTGTCTGTGACCACAGTCCATTAGCAGCTCACCGCCCCTCGCCCGCCACCCCACATGCACCCCACACTAGTAGTTGCAGAAGAGCGGGGCTACATCTGGTTTGTTTGCTGTTGTGGGCCCTGTGCCCCTTACAGAATTTGGCATATAGTCAGTGTTCCATAGGTATTTGTGAGATGAATGAATAAATATGCCTGTGTGTCATGTTTTCAAACAGAAGTGGTAAAATGGAGAGATCGGGACCCCAGTGTTTAGACGCAAAGCCACGGAGGCTCAATCCCAGTGCTACCACTCACCCGTTGTGGGTCACTATGGGCCTCCATCCTTTAAATGACTCTGCCAAATGGGGATAATGACCATAGTCTCTACTTTCTAGGGTTGTTGTGAGTTAGTAATGAGTTTATATACAAAGTGCTTAGAACAGTGCCTGGCACATAATGACCCGCTTTCCTCGTGCACTTATAATTAATGTTAAGTCTGCCAGTCAGAGGCCTGTGATTTTAAGCACCATTGGCCACTAGCAGGCTCCTACAGAAACGGTCTCCAAGCATAATGCCCCAGGGAAAACTTCTTGGAAGTGCTGATGTGGCCACACTGTTGGCCCCATGTTGCCCTGTGAGAGGCCAGTCAGGTCTGGAAAAGGCTCTGTTTGTTTACAGGGGCATCTGAGCTGATGCGTCAGGGCCCATCGCTAAATATTTTGACTCACACCCTTGAGACCAGCCCTTGGAGGCTCAGCCGAGGCATGGGAACCTGGAGAGGAGGGGACAAAGGAGCCTCCTGTCCCCGCTGGAGGAGAGTGAACCCAGTGGCATGGGCTTTGACTCAGCAGGTCCCCTCCCACTGCCCTTGGTAGGTAGACTGTTAGGAATTTTACCTTATTATTGGCCTGTGCATTTTTTAAAAAGGATATTCAGTGCAGATGTCCATATGCAGAGGCGTGTAGGGAAATACAAGTTTTTAAGCTAAAGTTGTAATAACATATGAATTAGGAATCAGGGAAAGTATTGGAAATTTGAACAATAAAAATTGCATCTAACTGGAGATAAAATCGTTTATCCAGGGAGTGTGTATGGGATACATAGATATTCACCTTTTGGGGGAGAAAGAGAGCGTGCTTCCAGGGTCCACTTGTCCAATTTTTATAACAAGAACTTTACTTTCCTTTGGGGAAACTGGTCCCTACTCTGTTTTCAATCCCCGAGCCTCTGGTGGAGGGGCTTTGACCCCTTGCTTCAGATTTGGGCAGGGAACCCAGACCTGGCCAATCTGTGTATTCCATGCTGTGACCAGTGAGTGGTTCAGACATGGGCACATGATCCATTTTGAGCCATTGGGAATCAATGGCCTATTTTCATTTGCTCTGTTGAGTGACAGGAGCTTTCTTATCTCTGGGTTTGAACTGGGTGATCATTACGAAGCCATCAGACGCCATGTGCAGGCTTAGAACTGAAGCAGAGGCAGAGTCATGAGGTTGATGAATTGTACTGTGATTCCTGCCTCTCTGGTTCCTTCTACAGGCCCCGTAGAATTCTCTCCCCTTGTGTGTGGGCAGGACGGTGGATATGATGGGTTTCACTCCCCTGATTAGGTTAAGGGGAAGGGATTTTGAAGATGTCATTCAGTTGACCTCGAATGAATCAAAAGGGGGAAAGTCCTGGGTGGGGCTGACCCAGTCAGGTGTGAATCCTTAAAAGGGACAGGGCGGGAGAGGTGGGGGCTGCTTTCCTGGAATCAGAGATGCTCCGGCTGGCCTTGAAAGGGCAAAATGCCATCCTATGGAAAAGACCACTTGGCAGGGTGTGGCTTTTGCATGACAGCAAAAAATTGGGGATCATTGTCCTATAACTAAAAGTTGAACTGAATTCTCCCACGGCCAGGGGGTGTGGAAGAGGACCCCGAAGGTGAAATGACATCGCAGCTAAGGCTACTGAAGTCAGACCCTGACCTCAGCCTGCTGTGACCCTGAGCAGAGGACCCAGCTAACCCATGGCCAGATTTCTGACCCATGGGAACTGTGCGATAATAAATCTAGGTTGGCTTAAGCTGCCAAGTTCGTGGTAATTTGTCCTGCAGCAATAGGAAACGAAGACATGTATGAAAACCTGGATCAAGCTGTGCCTGAAGCTGCATTGATAACACAGGAACTTTCATTTACGTGAGCCAATAAATCCTCCCCTTCCCCCGCCCCCCCTTTGTCTCTCAAGCCTGCTTTTTAGCAAATCCCAGGACTGCATCCCACTGACCTGGCTTATTTCCCACACTTCTGCCTGAACCAGTCATTAAGCCTGGGGACATGACCCATGGTGCTGTGATTGGCCCCATCTGGGTCACGGGCCTGAGTTGGGAGCGTGTGCTGGTGTGATTTGCCATCATGTCATGTGTCTCTTACACCCTGACCCCGAAGATATAGATTTCTGTCCACGACCTCCGTGTTCTTTTTGATCCTCTCCTAGTAGCTGTGGAAGGTGTGGGAGGCATCATGGTCTACAGCCGGAGTTGGCAGACTTTTAATATAAAGGGACAGAGGAAAGAGTTTAGGCTTTGTGGGCCACGCACAGTCTTGGTCTTTCCTCCTCCTCCTCTTCCTCCTTCCCATCCCCCCAGGCCCAGGAGCCCCTGGGGGGACGTCCCGAGCTGACACTTACGTAGACACCACCGTGTCACACCTGCTCAGTCCCTGTGGTGGCACCTCAGACCTGTTTCTTAGAGGAGGCCTGGGGTCTCCGGGAGACACAGTTACTGCAGGAAGTGGGGCAGCAGGGGGCCACACCTGTCCCCAGGTCGTCTGGTCCTAACGAGGTTCGCCGGGCTCCCATTCCCACTGTACTGATTTGAACAGTGTCCCTCTGGAATTCCTGTCCATCCAGAACCTCAGAATATGACCTTATTTGGAGAAAGGGTCTTTGCAGATGTAAATAGTTAAGATGAAGTCATACTGGGTAAGGGTGGGCCCAGTCCAATGACTGGTGTCCTGATAAGAAGAGCAAACAGGGACATAGACACAGGGAAGGAGGCCCCGTGAAGAAGGAGGCAGGCATGGGAGGGATGCAGCTGCGAGCCCAGGAATGCTGAGGACTGTGGGCAACCCCCAGAAGCTGGGAGAGGCAGGGAAGGATCCTCCCTGGAGCCTCTGGAGGGAGCGTGACCCCGCGGACACCTTGATTTCAGACTTGTGGCCTCCGGAACTCCAGGACGGAATACATTTCTGTTGTTTGAAGCCACCCAGTTTGTGTTGGTTGTTACAGCAGCCCCAGGAAGTAAAGGGGGGTCACTCCTCCTCCCTCAGGATGAGTGTGTGAATGATGGTGGCGGTGGAATGAAAGGTCTGGAGTCATGGTGACACCAGGGTGCGGGTCTCAGCCCAGGCCCCAAATCAGAGATTCCTATTTAATGCGGTAGCGATGGGCCTAGACGTGGGTATTTTTTCAAAAACAACGTTATTGAGGTATAATTTATATACCATTAAAATCACCCACTCTAAGTGTACCACGGATTGAATTTTAAATTTCCCGGGTTGTGCAATCATCACCATAATTCGGTTCTAGAACTTTCTCATGACCCCTCCTAATAAGGTCCCTCACGGGGCATGGATCGTTTTAAAGCTCCCGAGGTGATTCTAACCTGCGGCCGGGCTGAGAGCCCTGCTCAGGGTGGGGGCCTCAGGAAAGACAGGAGAGTGGCATCAGTTTGCCTGGAGGCTGCTGAGGCCCCCAACTGACACTGAAGTGAGTGTAGGTAACTTTAGAGAATGTCGATCAAACCCCACAGGAGCAGTGGTTGTGGGGAGGGTAGGAAGGGTGGGAAGGGTAAGGTGGGTAAAGATAGGGATGGAGGCTGGGCTGCTGGGATGGGTGGGCCAAAGCCCAGGCCCAGGCCTAGAAAGGTCCATCTGGGCTGTGGATAGTGCTGGGGGTGGGGGTGGAGTGATAAGGAGGGAGGCGCACACTCCACATTTCCAACTCCTCTGGAAGTTAGGAGGGGAGGATGGGGCTAGGAACTGGGATGGCTGTGGGGGAGTCTGCCTGCATGACCCCCGGCATGGCCCAGAGCCAGGCACAGGGGAGTCACTGTTCCCAGAGGGGTGAAGCACCATTCCCAGGGACACACTGCAGGCCAAAAACAGAGGAGAATGAAGGTGCCAGGAGTTCTGCTCGTTCCACCTTGGCACAGTCCTCTGAGCCTGGGAGGACCCTGCAGATTGGCTCAGTCAGCTCTGTCCTGCCAGTGCCCAGGGCCGGCCCCTTCTTGCAGCCCAAAGTGTTCATTTACCTTCCTTCCAGTGAGACCTTGCCTCGCTCCACGGCTCTGTCCCAAGAAGTGCCTCCTATCGGTCACAGTGGCATCCCCTGCTTGGCTTGGCAGTATCTGTCACTTGGCACCCAGGCTTATCGTCGTCCTGTGATTGTTCCTGGTGACTCATCCATTTGTGCTTCTATCCAGTCGTCTGTGGCTCTGGCAGGTGCTGTGCCCATGAGAGCGGGGCTGCCGGCCAAGACTGCAGTAGAGGCCTCTGCCTCGAGCTGGATTTATCCCGGTCTGTCCCCTTCACCTTGGAGAGAGGACTTGGGAATAGAACACCTACCTTCATAGTGAACGCTGACTGCTTATGTCCGTGGGAACTTGGTTGCGGATGGAAGACCCGCTTGGTCTAGTTAAGACAAGAAAGGGATTGGTTAGAAGATCTTAAGTATCCCCAGATCTGCGGGAGGGTCAGCATGCAGGCTGTGAAGCCGGGCAGCCAGAAAAGACTTCAGCCCACACCATGGGGGCTGTTCTGGCCACACGTCGCTGCCACCGGGTCTGTCCTGATGAAATTGGGCGGGGACTCTGAAGGCTCAGCCACCACTGAGCCCCAGGAAGAACCAAAAGCTTTGCCACAGTGTTTTCTAGAAGCTCAGATCCCTCGAGCACAGCCACCACCACCCAAAGCTCTGTTCTGAATCTGTGTCGCACGTGGGGGTGTCTGATTGGCAGAACCTGGGGCACGTGACTGCATCCCAGCTGCAAAGAAGTGTGGGAATTCCAGTTTCTGGAATTGGCTTGGGAGGGTGGGACTCATCATGGGATGTTGGCAACATGTAGACAGGGAATTGGGTGGCCACAGACGCACAAAAGACAAATACTTGCTCCATCTGCGGCGTGCGGGAGGGCCGGCCGAGCACTCCACGTCTCTCATTTTACCTTCGTCCTTATAGTTAGGGAGCCAACGATCAGCAAGGGGAAGTGACGTGTCCAAGGTTGCAGGGAGCTAAGACTCCAGAACCTTCATCCACCTTCCAAACTCAGGGCTAGATGGAAAATGTCACAGATCGCCAGCCATCTAGATGCCCCAATGCTGGCCTGGGGCCCCAACCACAGGTGAGTGGCACGTGCAGTCACAGGATGGGCTCTGGTCTCTTGCTCGCTTAATCCTTTGACTGAAGCAGGAAACCACTTACAGTTCGTCCATCCATTCACAGCCAGATCTCATAAAATCATCATGTGCTCATGGTCAGAGGCCTTGGGCTCTGGTGCAGCTTCCGGTTGCACTGCCTTGGGCCTCGTTCACTCTCCGATCCTCATCTGTAAAATGGACAGCTAAATCTTGCTCCACTTCCCTCCCTCCAGGACTGTCCTTTGGATCAGATGTGAACGTGAGTGCCCAGTGAAAGTGTCAGCCGCAGGACAGCTCTCTCCTTTGTTGACCTTATTCCCCACCAGCAACTTGTGGATAAAGGGGAAGGCCTGTAGGAAGCTGCCCCCACTCTGCTTCATAAGGAGTCACGAGCGGGGCCTTAGGAGCTCTCCGTGATGTCTGCTTAGACAAGACGTGGCCTGAGGGCTTCTTTGCCTCGAACGGGGACCACACCCCACGGGCTATTAGCGGACACTACTGGGGACGGATGGCCACAGTCTGTCTGCGTCCGCCTGGGTGCAGGTACCAGCAAAGACCCCCCAAACCAGCACCGTTCTTGGCTTATCCACAGGCAGAGTGCTGGTCCTGCAGGCATGTCAGGGCAGGAGGCCAGGCCTCCCTTGGGGGGAGATGGGCTGCTTTTGGGGAGCCCACTAGGGCGGGCTGGCCTGGCCTTGGAACTGCTATGGAAGGTGCCTTGATCAGGGTTATCAGAGATCCCAGCAGGCTTGCACATCTGGGGTGAGATGCTCATTTGTTCATTCAGTTTACAGATCTGTTTAAAGTTGGGACTAAGTCTCCGTAACTTGGCCTCAGAGCCTCGGGCCCAAAAGGTGACTTTCATGACCCTGCTTCCAGAGGCTTAGAATCTAGTAGGAGAAAAAGATACATCGACCGAGCTCAACGGAGAGTCTGTGGCAGAACATCTTTGTTCTTACCAACATCTGCTGCTTTCTTTCCCTTGCCAGTAGAAACTTGATGTTCTTTGTGGGGCAATGTACCCCACCAAGAGGGTGGCTTAACCTTTTAAGCCAGGGTTTCTCAGAGGGTGGTCATTGGACCAGCAGCATCAACATCACCTGGGACCTTGTTAGAAATGCAGACTCTCAGGCCCACCCCCATACCAGGGGATCCTGACTCTGAGGGTGGGGCCAGCAATCTGTTTAAATTACCCCCTGCTCCCCCCCCCCCCATCGTATGTGTGGGCACATGGCCAGTTCTTGCCCATGAGATGTGAGGAGGTATCTGCTGGGGGCTTTGGGGAAATAGTTTTCTTCCTGCTAAGAACATAGAAAATCTTAGAAGGTGGAGGTTCAGCCTCGGGGCCCTTTCTGGCTGCTCCAGATGTGGACTTGGGTGCACACAGGCCTGGTGCTGGGTGGAGAGAGGCATCATATGGCCAGGAGGGGGCTGGGGATGACCCACAGAAAAGAGCCAGAACTGCCCAACCACTTGGGGACCTTGTATTAAGAAAACAGTAAATGCCCTCACAGCATTGTCATCTGTAGCCAAGAGCGTCCGCACAGACCCAGGTTCATGGGAGTGATGATGAGCCGAGTGTTGACGCTAACGTATGCCAGCCTTATAATAATGTCATACAAGGCCTTTTCTGCCTCTGTAACTTTTCCGCATGGGTAATTTAGAACTGCTTAACCACCTCATACCCGATAGAATGGCTACTAGCAAAAACTCCAGGAAATAACTAGTGTTGGTGAGGATGTGGAGAAATTGGAACCCTGTGCCCTCATGGGGCTGGGGGTGTATGTAAAATGGTGTAGCTGCCATGGAAAACAAGATGGCAGTTCCTTAAAAAATTAAAAATAGAATTACCACAGGATCCAGCAATTCTACTGCTGGGTCTATGCACCAAAGAATTGAAAGTGGGTTCTCAAAGAGATATATGTACACCCATATTCAAAGCAGCATTATTCACAATGGTCAAACGGTGAAAGCAATCCAAGTGTCTACTGATGGATGGTTAAGATGGTAAATTGTATGTGTGTTTTACCACAATAAACAAACAAACAAACAAACAAGAAACACACACACACAGCCCTCTTAAAATCCACATCCCTTTCCTCATTTACATCTGCCCGCAGATGGTCTCTATAACTCTTGCCTCTCCTCTGAGTTCTGGTCCCATACATCCCAGCCGGCTTTTTGACATCACCACCTGGGTCTTTTGAAGGCAGCTCAAAGTTCAATGCGCCTGAGCCTGAACTCATGACCTCCCTCTCCAAACCCGTTCCTCTTGCTCTGTTTGTCTTTGGGGTACCTGACACTTCCATCCATTATAAGTCAGAAGGCAGCCTCTTCCTCAGCCTCCTCCCCCACCCAAATCCATTGTAAATTCCTGGTGATCGCCCTTCTTGAATACCAGCCACGGGCAGCCACTCTGTCCAATCTCCTCCAGGATTGCTTCTGATGACAGCAGTGGGGCCCGACTGGGCTCCCTGTGCATGCCCTGGTACCACCCAGACCCATGCTTTGGGGCAGAGCTAGAGTGAGTTTTTCCAACTGCAGATCTGATTGATTCCATTTGAGTTTCCCCCAGTAATCAATGCCATATGAAAAGATTTCACGGAAGAATCCAGCCCCTCCCGGAGCCCATTGCCATGCAGGCTCTCGTGAGTTGATGTCACATCTATTACACGAGCAAGCTGACTGAATCTCTCAGATTTGGGGGCTGACGTCGGGGGCTGCGGGTGGGACAAATGTCACTGATGATCAGTGCCTTCGATTGGGATATCCCAGGTGCAGACTCTGAGACACGAATTTGAGAGCAAGGGGTTTATTTGGGAGGTGATTCCAGGAAACACTAGCTGGGAGCAGGGAGCGAGAGCAGGAAGGCAGGAAAGCAGTTCAGGGCGTGTTATGAAGCCTGCTGGTTGGGAGGACAGCTGGAGTTCACCCCCATGGAGAAAGTCTGGGATGAGCCAGTCAAATGTGGATGAGTTGCCCCAGGAGCCGGGGACACCAACTCTGACAAGTCATTCCTGGGGGGCTGCTGCAGGGGGTGATAATTCTCTGGCACTTTCTGCCTGCCTCGTGCGGGCCAAGTGGTCTGCTGAGGTTGTGTTGAAAAGCCCTCAGGCGAAGAGCAGCGGATATCGGCAGTTGCGTGGGGGGGGGGGGTTCCAGGGCTCTGTGCAGGGCACGGCCAGCGCCTCCCTCCCAGCGGGGGGATGACAAATGACGCTCATTAAGTGACTCAGACCCTCAGGACAGAACATAGAGACGCGCGGTTTGAAAGCTCATCCTTTTGAATTGTCCTTTCCCTCAAAGAGGAAAGTCTCAGTTTGTGCTAATGGGGCTTAACTCCTTTCTAAAGCTCCGTCACCTCCCTTTTGAACCCAGGGAGCCTGTGTAAGAGGGAAGGAGGGATCATGGCTCCTTCCTGCGTGTCCCTGGGACCTCCTCAGGTGACTGGACAACCAGGGTGTGCAGCCAGGGGAAGGATAACCAGGGTGGGACCAGGGCCTCGCCCGCTCAGCACTGACCTCCCCTTCTCAGGCCACAGGGTGTGCTCCTGTCTGTGCCAAATGGAGCCTGCAGAGTTCCGGTCCCCTGCTCTGCGTGAGACCAGAGACGGCTTGTGCTGGTGGCTGTGAGTGCCAGGCACCCATCTCTGGGTTGGGTTTGGGGAACCACCAGAGGCCGAGGCCTGAGCAGGAGGCCCCCCGGGTGGCCGTGTAGCTGTGAAGGGGATGAGGCAGGGGTGGGTGGGAGGGAGATGCAGGAAGGCCTCGTCCAGCCCCTTCTGGCCTCCCAGTGGAGGAGCGAGGCCCAGCAGGTTCCCTGGGCTGCTCCCGAGCTGAGCATATGGGCAGGGTGGCTCTGGAGGGCGGTCAGGGGCAGAGTTTGCCAGAACTGAGGCTGTGTGTGTGTGTGTGCGCGTGGGCGCACACGCGTGTGTATAATGAGAGCAAGTGTGTACACGTGTCAGTGTATGTGTGTATGTGTGTGAGAGAGAGAGAGATGGACAGGTGGACAAACAGACAGTCTGGAGGAGGTTGGCAGGGAGAGCGGAGCAGGGAGTGAGGTGCCCTTAGAGGAGGGAGGTGTACCTGTGGGCAGTGAGCCTGAGAATAGGGCCTGAAGGGGGATGATGTGAACAGGAGGGGATCTGATGGGTTAGGACAACCAGTCTTGGTTTTATTTTATCAATAAAAACCAAAGCAGCCAAAATTCACCAAGCGCTCCCAGGCATTAGACAGTGGCCTGAGCCCTTTACATGCATTTTATGTAAGTATTTTTATTTAACAAATACTTGTGCTTACTCTGTGGAGGCACCGTTCTCATTGCTTACAAACACAAAAACAACTAAATACATGTTTTATTTTATTTTTAAAATATTTTATTTATTTATTTGACAGAGAGAGAGAGAGAGAGGGAGCACAAGCAAGGGGAGCAGCAGAGGAAAAGGGAGAAGCAGGCTTCCCGCAGAGCAGGGAGCCCGATGCGGGGCTCGATCCCAGGACCCTGGGATTAGGACCTGAGCTGAAGGCAGCCGCTTAACCGACTGAGCCACCCAGGCGCCCCTAAATAAATGTTTTAAAGCATTTCATCATTAAACCATCCAATCCTCACAAGAATCTCGTGATTCCAGAGTCAGGCTCCTCCCCACGATGCCTGGGTTTCATCATTCTGATAAAAGGTGGAGGGTTAATTATGCATATTACCCATTTTACAGATGGAAAAACAGAGGCACACAAGGGTTAACAATTTCTCAGCTCGAAAGTGGCCGAGCCAGGACCCAGCCCAGACTGCGGGCTCAGGCCCACACTGTAATCACCTGGCTATGCGCCCATGATAATGAGTCCTTTGAAAAAAGGTGAGTCACTTACCTTGGACATGCCTCAGTTTCCTCATTTGCCAAGTCGGGCTCTAGTAATCCTGCCCTACTGACTCACAGGGCATGGCGAGAGAAGGGATCAGGGCCAAGTCTCCCAGAAACTTCCATCAGGGAGGAGCCCTGGCCTGGGAGAAAGCTGGTCTTGGCCAGCTCTGCCCCAGCGCCCTGAGTGCCCATGGCCATTCACGTCCCCTCGTCACCTGCGTTTCCCCACCTGGAATGTGGGTGGCCTGGGCTGAGACCCCAGACTCATCGAGCTCCACGTGTCCCTGACTGTCTGGCTCTGTCCTGACGGACACCGGGGCCGCCCGTGCTGACCATCCAGGAACTGGGCCACCGGAGATGGCACAGCCGAGTCTCAGACTTGTTCTAGGAAAGTGCACTCGGGGCCAGACTGGCTCCGCGGTGATCCCTGTGGCCCGATGACCGCGCGGAGATCCTTTGTGCTGAGAGGCACCAAGCCTAGTGGGACTCGGGCTCGTACAGGGTCTTCCTGAGGGACACTGGACAAGGCGTCCAGCCCCTGGGTTCAGGCGCTCCGGGCCAGCTTCTGTTGGTCTCCCCGAGTTCTCCTTTGAGGCAGCAGGCTCAGAACAGATTCATTTATTCAGCAACTCTTTACAGAGCAACTCCCGTGTGCCAGGTGCTGTTCTAGGCACCGAGGCTAGAGCTGTGACCAGAACAGACCGAGGCCGTGTTCTCAGGGAGCTGACTTTCCAGCAGAGGGGAGAGGGGGGCAGTGACCATTAGGGCACACCTCCTGAGTACAATCACGTAGACGTACATACATGTATGTGTGCACACAGACATGCAAATGCAGGTATGCACACACACAACATACATGTACATGTTACTGTGTATATTCTAGGTAGTAATAGATGCTATAAAAATCAGGCAAAGTACTGGAATAGAGACTTCTGGGGGGCTACTTTAGTTTGAAGGGCTTGAAAGTCCCCTCTCTGAGGTGTGCCATTTGGGCCCAGACCTGAGGGAATTAAGGGAGTCTTGCATGTGCATATCTGGAGGAAGAATGTTCCAGACAGAGCAAACAGCATGTGCAAAGGCCATGTGGTGGGAGCTTGCCCAGCATGTTCTAGGAAGGTCAGAGTGGAGTGGGCGAGGGAGAGAGTAGCCAGTTATTATGTAAGGCCTTCTAGGCCATGGCAAAGAAATTTGGGTCACATTCTGAGAGAGATGGCATGTGATTTGAGACTTGCCCAGAGGACTTTATAGAGTTTGACTTGATATCTGAAAGGGTTCCCCTGGCTCCCTGTGGAGGATGACCTGTGCTGTGGGCAAGAGTCAGTGCCGGAGACCAGTGAGGAGGCAGCAGCAATCGTCCAGTGGGAGACGGTGGACGCTTGGACCATTCATGGTAGAGGTGGGGAGGGGATCAAATTCTGGCCATAGTTACAGGTAAAGCCAACACCAAGTGATTTAACCAAGAACCAACACTTCCTCTCTGAAATCCCATCTCTGAAGTTTCCAGGGCAGTTTTGACTTTCTCTTTAAAGACTCAGCCTGTATTTTATTCTAGTAGCCGGGGTTCATTCCCCCCTGAGGAAGGGCAGTCCCGCAGTTAAAGAATGAATGGATGAACATCCCATCAGCACCCAGGGCGCCCCGGGGCCACGGAGGAGATTTAGCCGGGCTGCCACCGGTCCAGATGGGTTTGTTGGAAAGTGCCACATCTGTTAAAGGGATTTTGAATGTTAAAGAGGGATATTAATTGCGGGAAGGAAATTACTGGGTCTTCCAATACCATCAACTGGGGAAGAAGACGGATGGGGCTTTTAGTTTGTCCCAGTAAAATAAAACATCTTAAAACCTGTTTTCACTGCATCCAAGTGCTGCAGTGTTGTTTAACAGAGCAGTTTACATCTCAGCGATGAGTCTCTTAAAAACAAAAGACAAAATAGTGCTTTCACCCACCTAGCTGGCTTTCTAAAGCAACTAAAATGAAACTATACATTTAGTTGTGCAATGAAATCTACAAAGCACCTACTAAGGGCAGGGCCCTGGGCTAAGGAGGAGAGAGAAGGCTCAGATCTTGTTCTCAGAGGCATGGCTGGCCGGGGACGTGAACAGGGACATAGATTCGCACGCAGGGTCTGGTGGGGGTTAGTGCAGGGAGAAAGGTCCTAAGGTTAAGAGAAGGGAGGGATTGCTGGGCACTGGGGGATGAAAGAAGGCTTTTTGGAAGGGATGGTGTGTCCATTAGCTTGCTTTTGTTGGTGTGTAACTGAAACTTCTAATGAATCTGGCTTATACTGTAAGGGAATTGGTTATGTCCCATGACAAAGTCCACGGGTTAGGTAGACTCCAGGGTGGGTTAATTCAGTGGCCCTACACCACCAGCCTGTTTGGCCATCTGCTGTTGTCAGTTCCCCTCTTGGTCACAAGATAGCTGCCAGCAGCAACTGGAGCCACATGTCTCCTGGTCCAGGTGGCACTGAGAGAGAAGCCTTCAAGTGGGGAATATACCGTCTCTCCCGTACCATTGGCCAGCTTAGCCCGTTGCCCATTCTAGACCACTAACAACCTCCAGGGGACTGCCATACAGTGATAATCATTGACAAGTCAGGATGACCCTGGAGCTGAGGCTCAAGGCGGTATCCCCCAAGCCAAGGGGCTGCCCGGGGCATGGCTGGACAGCAGAGCAAAGCTGAGCTTCTGTCTGGAAAAAGGAATGTGGGAAAGGATATTGGTTAGCCGTCTGAGCAGGGCACTGGTGGGTTGGTGAGCTTTTAGACTAGCAAAGACAACCACCACCACCACCACGATTTAATAATAATGAGTATTTTTTACAACCCGTTAATTGCACTTAGGGCTTTCAGTGCAGAGTAGGATCTCTCCTATCCAAAGCCCCTCATCAGACTCACCTGATTACCTGAAGCTCTCCATTCCTCTGTAAACGCATAGACAGAGAAACTTGCAGCTTGGAATTGGTTCTTCCTAAATGCTTGTTTACTGAAAGTTAGTGGTTTTTTATTTTTAAAGATTTATTTATTTGACAGAGAGAGAGATAGCGAGAGAGGGAACAAAAGCAGGGGGGTGGGAGAGGGAGAAGCGGGCTCAGCAGGGAGCCCGATGCGGGACTTGATCCCAGGACTCCGGGATCGTGACCTGAGCCAAAGGCAGATGCTGACTGAGCCACCCAGGCGTCCCTGAAAGTCAGTGGTTTTGATCCCCAAACTGTTTACTCTGGGTAAACTTGATACATCTTGATGCATGTACTTGGTATTGTAATTGCAGAACTTAAAGAAACGTAGCCAATGGATAACTAGGAGCACAAAAAAGACAGCGAGCTGCTGCTTTGATGAATTATTTAGAAAGATCTGAGGGGCACCTGGGTGGCTCAGTCGGTTAAGTGTCTGACTCTTGATTTTCCGCGCAGGTGGTGATCTCAGGTGGTGGGATCTAACCCCGTGTCAGGCTCAGTGCTGAGTGGGGAGTCTGCTGGGGATTCTCTCTATCCTTCTCCCTCTGCTCCTCTCCCCACTCTCCCTCTCTCTCTCAAATGAATAAATAAAATCTAAAAAAGAGAAAGATTTAATAAGAGCAAAAAACTTAAAGAGACTAGAAAAATATCCAAAAGCACGCTAACACAATAATAGCTGCTTGCCGTGCGTGGCCACTGAGCACCTGAAATGTGGCTGATGTGACTGAGAGACCGAGTGCTTGATTTTGTTTGGTGTTAATTAATTTAAGTTATTAAAGGCAGATACGTGATTCAGTTATTGGAAAACTTTGAAATATATTTGGGGCCAATTGTTTACATGAATCTATTAACTCGAACTCTAAATGAAGATCAAGTGTTTCCGATACACACAGAGATGCATTGTGAATATACAATGCACACCAGATCTTGAAGAGTTACATGAAAAAAATGTAGAATATCTTAATTTTAATACTTATTATATGTTGAAATGATATTTCAGATACGTTTAGTGAAATAAGATATATCATTTAAATTAATGTCATCTGTTTCTTTTTCATTTTCTTCCTAATGTAGCTACTAAAAACTTCAAAATTACATGCATGGTTCACATTATATTTCTATTGGACAGTGCGGGTCTGGAAGGATTCTGCATTCAGAGCACTTTGCAAGTCCTCATTCCATGTGAAATAAATTAAAAGTGAACATTGTATGATTCTATGAAAGGAAGGAGACAATAAGAGACTTTAATAGCAGACTCACATTAAAAAACAAGGTCTTGGCTCTGTCATAAAAATCTTCACCAATTAATGGACATTTAAGTGTTTTCTGTTAACCTGTGTAAGGATGCGACTGTAATTTTTTATTCCTCAATTTACCCACTGTACTTTTATTAATGGACCCACTGCTGGTCTCAGTTGTTCTGGATAAGAGGGCTCCTCTGGGTTTTACAGCAGCCCTTGGAGGTCAGGGCAGGGATGATGATTCCCACTTTATTTCATTTTATTTTTTAAGTAGGCTCCACACCCCACGTGGAGCCCAACGGGGGGCTTGAATTCACAACCCCAAGATCAAGACCTGAGCTGAGATCAAGAGTCTGATGCTCAACCAAGTGAGCCATCCCGGTGCCCCACAATTCCCACTTTAGAGATGGGGAAAACTGAGGTTCCAAGAGGGAGAATAATATGCTGAGGACCCCATAGACAGAGCATCGAGGGATAGGGTGGACTTGAGTCCCGACCTACCTGACATCATCCCAGGATTGCTTTCTTCCTGCCCCCGAGCTGCCTGGGTCCTGGACACCGTGCTCTGGCTGCACATGGAATAAGCCAGTTATAACTCAGAACACAACAGAATCCTGCTTTCTTGGGGATTTCGTCAGTCTCTCTAACCCAAAGGCTTTAAGGCTATTAGGACTGAATTTTGGGGATTCCCAGGTTGTTGTCTTGAGGCAGAAATGATCAGTGAACCGAGTGCACGCTTCCTTTGATGGCTTTAACTGGGTGCATGTTATGGACTGCATGTTTATGTCTCCCCAACTCAGATGTCAAAGTCCTAATCTCAGCTTGATGGTATTTGTGGGTGAGGCTTTGGGAGGCAATTAACTCATGAGGGTGGAACCCTCATGATGGGATTAGTGCCCTTCTAAGAAGAGACCTCTAGGAGAAGAAAACATGCTTCCACTCTCTCTGCTCTGCAGTGTGAGGATACAGCGAGGGGCTGGCTGCCTACAAGCCAGGAAGTGGGTTCTCACCAGGAGCTGAATGGGCTAGCACTTTGATCTTGGACTTCCCAGCCTCCAGAACTGTGAGAAAATTATTTGTTCCAGCAGCCTGAGCTGACTAGGACTCCACGGTCCCGCCCTCCTGCCTTCCCTCCCCTGGTTGCCAAATTAGGTGCATCTCAAAGGCACTCAGACCCACTCAGCTTGAAGAACAGGTGCATCATTCAGGAAGTAGATCCACTCCAGGATATATCAACACCCAACCTCACAACCAATCTGAATGTTTCCCAGATGCTCCTTCTGGACATCCCTCTTCTCTCAGATGGGGGTGGTGGTCGCTGGCTCGTGGATGTTTCCAGAACTCTCTTTAGAATGACTCGGTTCCAACACTTCCAGCTTCAGGACTTCAGCCAAAATTCCAAGTCCCTCAGAAAAGCCTTGGTCAGTCCCATTGCACTGGATTCACTGCCTCAGAAGGGTGGGACTCGTCCCTGGAAAGAGCAATATTGGTGCCTGGGGCTGTCACCGAGGCCCCTCTTCTTCCAGCAAGGGCTCTGTCCGTGTGTGGCCAGCGGTCCGTGGTGTGGCCTGGACTCGGGCTCTGCAGTCCTGTGGTCATGGGCCCAGGAGTGTGGACGCCGCCCCACCTGACTCTGCTCCCCTGGGACATGCGGCTTCTGATGGGGCCTGTGTGAGGGCATCCAGGGGAGGGGTGAGCTCAGTAATGCACAGGTGCACTCAGGACCCCGTCCCAGCACGCGGGCAGGGCCCCGTGTCAGCCCACTGTCCTTGGCGGGTCGCCAGTCGGGGTCACAGATGGATCGAGTTGAGAGACTGTCCTGGAATCAGGGCTTTGGGCTGAGAAGAGAGATTTCTGTAGGAATGCTGCGAGATTTAGCCTGTCATGGCAACTTTGCTTCCAATAGCTCTCAAGGGACAAGCCATGAAAGGTTGACTGTCCTTAAACCGAGAGCAGAAGGGGCCGTGGGGAGGAACGGTGGCCTCGCTCCCTGAGACACGCCCACTGTGCCAGCTGCTGTCAGGCGGCCAGACGTGGACGGACGCTCCAAAGCTCTGGGCTCAGGGCCCGCTGCCTTTTCTCCTTCTGCTTCTTAATTAAAAAAAAAAATATCCCAAAGCCTCCATTACTGTGGATTGCCTGACATTCTGCTGTGGGCCAATCTTTTGGAAAAAGCATAGTCTTTCTTGAGTGTTTCTCTTCTCTGAGTATTCCTCCTCTTTGATCTTGAGACCAGGGAGAAACCCGTGCTCTTACTCAATGCTGGAAAATACACTCTTGCTCATTCTCAAGTCTTCCTTCCTCTTTCCTCCCTCTCTTTCTGGCTGGTGTTTATCTTTCTCTTCATTCCCTGGAGGCTGTAAAGGAGGTTTGAAATACTGTGGCGCTATTATGATGAAGGTCCCCGATGATAAAGGCGTGCTCCTTCCCACCCTGATCCTGGGCCACTGTGATACATCCCCTCTAAGATGACTAACTCCAGCTACTTTGAATGCTTACAGAACACAGCACGGAACCAGGCTGTTTGGATGAAGGTCTTTCCTGGGCAAGCAGAGAAGAGAACTCTAGAGAGAAAGAAGCATGTCTGGGAGGGGCTGGGAGGTTCTATCTGCTGGCTCCTTAGTCCCATCTTTGGTCGATTTATTCAGTGAACATTTATCAAGGCATTTCTGTGCACTACACTCCATCCCAGGCCCTGGTACGCAAGAAGGACAAGGTCCCTGTGCACATGGAGACCACATCTAGGAGGCAGAGACAGGAAATGGATAAGGAGACCAATAAATGATGTCATTTCAGACCATACTAAGTAGTGTAAAATAAAGTATGTTGACGTGATAGTGAGGGATGGGGGTGGGGCTGGCTCCCATTAAGGATGGCTGTCTAGAAGGAGATGATATTTGAGTTGAGACCTGAATGAAGGAATATACCAAGCAAAAACTAGTGGAAGATGACTGAATACATAAACAAAAATGTGGTATATCCATAAAACAGAATATTACTCAGCCTTAAAAAGGAAGGAAAATCTGATATATGCCATAATATGGATGAATCTTAAGAACATTATGCTAAGTGAAATAAGCTGGTCACAAAAGAACAAATACCATATAATTCCATTTACGTGGGGGTACCTAGGTAGTCAAATTCATAGAAACAGAAAGTAGAATGGTGGTTGCCAGTGGCTGGGGAAGAGGGGAATGGGCAGTTGTTGTTCAATGAGGACAGAGGTTTGGTTTTGCGAGATGAAAGGTGTCCCGTCGATGACTGGTGATGAAGGTAGCACGATGGTGTGAAAGTGCTAATGCCAAGGAATTGAACACTTAGAGGTGTTTAAGATGATAAATTTAAGTTATGTTTATTTTTCTGCACTTAAAAAAAAAATGATCTGAAGACAGTTTCAGTCTTACGGAACAGTAAGTGCAAAGGCCCTGTGGTAGGAATGAGATTGACACATTTGAGAAACAGAAAGTGGTCTAGTGTTTTAGGAACCACGTGAGTAGTCAGTTGGGGAGTGGAAAGAGCTGTGATTGGAAGGACAGACAGGAGCCAGAGCAGGCTAGATCTTGTAAGTTTGGATTTTATTTATAGATGTGAAAAAAGGGTCCCAATAATTACCCCAAAGCCAAATAGCCAGTAAACAGCCATGGCAAGAGGTACTAGTGGTCTGCCAAAAGCTTTCTTCCTTAGTAGTAGAATTGCTGATTATCAGCTGTGTGTATTGCTGCTCCGAGTGATGACTATAGTTCCCAGCTTCCCTTGCAACAAGGCATGGTCATGTGACTTTGTCCTAGATAGTGGGAAGGAAGGGAAAGTATCTTTGGCAACTTTAGGGATGTGTCCTTAAAGGGAGGGGGCGTTCCCTTCTTTGTCTTTTGTGCCTTCCTGCTGTCTGGAATGTCAATGTAATGGCTGGAGTTTCAACAGCTCTCTTGGACCCATGACACACGTGAGGAGGTGGCCGGTGACTTTGGACTGGGGAGCTGGGAGGCTTTTTGAGGAGGGACCGTCTGATGTGGAGGTGGCAGCCGAGGGCAGGCACATTTAGGGAAGGTCACTCCTGGTGGAGGCGCCTGGAGGGGGACAAGCTTGAGGGACGTGGGACACAGCAGTGTTGGGCAGGGCGGCAGGCGTGGGGTCAGCGTGGGCAGAGACGGGACCTGAGAGGAGCAGGGTGTGACCCATCCGTCCCCACGAGAGGGGCACTAGACGGTTTTCCGAGAGGTGCCGTGACAGGTGCAGGAAGGGTCGCTCGTGGGCAGGAGGCGGGCAGGGAGGCCAGGACGAGGCTGGGCCAGCGTCCAGTCCCCGGTGCTGGGAGGTGGAACGAAGCAGCATGTACTCTGCAAACTGTAGAGCGCCGCCCATCTGAGGGACGTGGGCTGGCACCCGCCGTGGGCTCAGTGACATCTCAGGCTGCTGGCGGTGACGAGGCAGATGACCTCAGAGCATCCTTCTCAGCCTGCGTTTCTGCAGGGAAAGGTCTGACCCCGGCGACGAGATTGATCCCAGCATAAAAACACGTGGAGCTGACAAGGCCAGAAGTGAAGGTCACCAGAGTGTCATCACATGCGTTCCTGGGGATGACGATGACGACGTGGATGACAATGACGTGGCGTCTAACATTTCAAACCCTCACTGTCCTGTGGGCAGACGCCGCTGAGCACTTTCCCGATACTTTCGGCTTTCATCCGTCCAACGGTCCTATGCACCGGGGACTGTCATTATCCTTGTTTTACAGATGAGGAAACCGAGGCGGGGACAGGGTAAATAGCTTGCCGAGGTCACACGGCCCCCGAGCCGTGGGCTGGGATGTGAGCGCGGAGAGTCCGTCTCCAGGGCTGCGTCTCAGGAGGCTAACAGGATGTCCTGTCTACCTGCACAGGTAACCGCGCATGAGCGGTTTCACTCTGTGACCTTCTTAGGTGAAATTTCTTAGCATTCCGACATCCGGCTTCCAAAAATGCAAAATGAAAATACTTCATCCAGGTGTTTCCTCTTTTCCAGACTCCATCCTTTCCCTGCGACCTCCCAGTCTCTCTCCAGACTCTGAGCCACCACCCCTGCTAAGACGGGCAGAGCCCCATTTCCCAAGAGCCTGAGAAGAAGGGCTGGAGAATCGGCAGGTGGGGGGGTCTGGGTGTCCGCCTGCAAGTGAGAAAGAGCAGGCTCTGTAGCTTCACGACCCGAGATGGACTCTGCTTACGTTCATGTTACACATGGGAATCCACCTGCAGCGGGAAAATGAGGGGCTTTGAGCCATAATTCCTGGATGGAGAGACTTCTCTCTCACGTGAGACCATAAACCCGAGATTATAGCAAAGATGGCCCTTCCCAGGGGGCCGGACTGTAGCTGAACGTGAGCCAGACGTTCCGCTCTGTGGAGCCAGATCTGCCCGCAGCTGGGCTGGAACAGCCATCCAAGGCTCGTCCCTGACCCGCTCACCAGAAATGCATGCCAGTGACCCGAGGAGCTTGGCGGTGATTCAATCCCTGAGTAATAAAGATGGAAACACGATTTCCAGGGATCAGGCGAGTGAATACTCACACCACGTGAAGTCTGCCATTTGGGGCTCTTTGCTGAGCAGAATCCTGCTGTTTGGACATCGTGGGCTGCTGGTGCAGTGTCTACACGGCGCGTCTACACAGCGTGGCAAACCCTGCTGCCCACGCGGAGCCCGGCAGAGGCACCCCGAGATTGAGATTGCAGGAGAGCTAGGTCCTCCTTGAAGTTCTGAGGAATTTATAACTGTGGGTGCTTCCTGTCCCCCATTTGTGATGCCCTACAACCTAGGTCAGACCCTCAGAAGCTCAGGTCCTGTGCTGGGATTTTCCTGGCCCTGGGCTTATTAACACTTGACGGTCTGAGGGGTCCTAGCTCACAGGGGCAGGGTGGGCCGGGGGCAGGGGTGATGTCCTTAGTCTGGGGCATCTCTTCAGGTGCTGGGAGGGGATCGTCTGAGGGGCATAGGGGGCCCTGAAGCCATGGATGCCTCTATCAGGCTGCAGCCAACAGTGGGGTCCCCTGGGGATCAGGAGGATGTTTTCTCACAAAGGCCACACCTGTTCCTCCAAACCCCACTTCCCTTCTTTTCTTTTCTTTCTTTCTTTTTTTTAAAGTAGGCTTCATGCCCAGCGTGGAGCCCAATGCAGGACTTGAACCCACGACCCTGAGATCAAGACCTGAGCTGAGATCAAGAGTCAGACATTCAACCAACTGAGCCACTCAGGCACCCCAACCCACTCCCTTTCTTAATGACTGGTAGGCTCTGGTCTCCCTGGGAAGGAGGGTGTTTTCCCTCGCGGAGGATCATGGGGTCGTGCTAGGCAGGGACTTTGGAGCCAGTGTTGCTGCCGGGAAGTTCACAGTACGTAGAAGGGTGTGATGGGTGGTGAGGAGCGTCAGGATGGTAGTGAAGAAATGACATTTCCCAGAATCTCTTGCAGCTCGGGTTTTGCATATGAACTTGGCTCTGCCGGGTGGCTCTGCTTGTCTGGATCTGGGAGACAGAGTGAGGCTGCGGCCTCCCCCGAGGTCTGCCTCACTTGGACCTTTTGTGGTGGTGCTCTCTGGAGTGAGGGGGGCACATCAGGGGACCCGCAGAGGTGAATGGGACAAGAAATGCTGCCAGTGGGAAAGACCGTATCTCCTGGACACAGGAAACCTGAACCGAGATCCCCGTGGCTCCCACGGGTCATTATTTCTTTGTTTGTCTGCTTTTGAGAAAGAGCTTATCGAACCCTCTCCCCGCCCCATTAGAATTTTTGCTCTGGGAGGGAAAGGATTTTGTTTGCCCCAGTGCCTGGCTCAGTATGTGTTTGTTGAAATATTAAATTAATAAATAAATGAAGGCAGCCATCGTCCCTTTCAACTTAGCACCTAGCAGAGGGCCTGGCAGGTAGTAGGACTCGATAAATATTTGTTGAATGAATGAATGAGTGGATGAATAAATGAATTCTCTCAATCCTTCCCCCTCCACACCTGCCTCTTCCAAGGTCTTCATCCCTTCCCCCATCCCTGTTTTCTGGCCTCTTCTGGGAGATTTGGGGCCTGCCCGAGCACTGCCCTGTGGCCCTGCCTTAACTGACCCTCTCCTGCCTGGCTGACAAATGTCTCTCAGCTTTGGGAGCCTTGGAGGCTTCACGCACTGTGCAGCCAAGCACGGGTACTCCCAGCTCTGCTAGCCGCCTCCAAGTGTCAGGCTGATCCAGGAAGATTCTCCTACTTCCAGTAGCTTACTCCCTGCGGAACCCATGGGGTTGCAGAACATCTGACTGGCCTGCTGCCCGTGGGTCGCATCCTGCAAACAAGTTCCTGCACAGACAGACCCAGTTCCCGAGAGGCGAGGCATCAGTCATCTCCTACCGGCACCAGCACTAAAAATGGCATTATTTCCCCAAACACAGCTGCACCTGTGGAGGCGAGAACACAAGGCAGCCTATTTTTAGCAGGTGACAGACTGCACACACACGCGAGCGCACACATGGGAGCTACAATTAGCCTGTTGCTCAAAGGGTGGAGTTGCCAACCCAATGCAGGGTGACTGCCTTGGGGGTCCCCTCACCTCAGCGTCTGTGTCTGGCGTCTGGCGTGGGAAGGAGCCAGCGGCACCGGGGAAGGCCCTGGGGTTCCCCGGGAGTCCCAGGCAGGCGGCCAAGGCCTTCGAGGGTATTGTTCCCCATCCTCGCTCACCGCCTTTCTCCTCCTGGCCTGGCCGTTGGCAGAAGGCTCGAGCCAATGCCCGGGTGTAAGTGCTGTCCTCCTACCGGGATGACCTGGCCAGGCCGGGGTGATAAATGTGCCCTGTCATTTGGTGTCAGGCTTGCAGGTCACCTGTCCCCCACCCACGGCTGCCCCGCTGGGGGACAGGGCAGGGGCGGCTGAGCTGTAGCAGAGACCATGCCTCTCCATGTCTCTCATAGTAGCAGGGAAGCTGGCGGCCTAGAATAAAGGCTACACTTCCCTTGTGACCAAAACGTGGCCGGTGGAAGGCGGGCACCGTCTTTCTCTTTCCGTTGGCTGGGGGAGAACAGGTGTGCACGGTGATGCAGAAGGAAACTCGGTTTCCCTAACTGTGCAGTTGATAGGCAGTTGTGTCTCCCTCCTCTGGTTTCTATAAATCAGGAATGCTCTCAACTGCCAAAGGACAAAACCGCCATAGGCCAGGGTAAAAAGGAACTTACTGGCTCAGGCAAGTGGAAGTTTCCAGAAAGAGCGGCCTCAGGCACTGGCTTAGGAAGAAGCGAGAACCAAAGGGAGGAATTCTTTAACAAGAGAAACATTTACTCCATCCAAGCTTCCAAATAATCGTCTCTCGCTTTTGCGGTGGGCGCAGGTGGACCCACTGGTGACGGCCACACTGCCGGGGACAGGCTCCACCTCGGCGAAGCTCAAGGAACACCGGGGACCGGTGGGGGACGCCCAGCGCGGTCAGAGCACCCTGGCTGTGGGAACTCACGGAACGCGGGAAACACTCCCTGTCCGTCCGTCTGTCTGTCCGTCCTGGGCCCCGCCCGCGCAGCAGACCCGCGCCTGTTGTTTTCCCAGTAAGGTTGTTGGGAGCACACCCAGTGCTGGCTCGTGAGGCCCACAGCAGCTGGATGTGAGCCGGGCTGCGGGCTGGAGGTTGTACTCAAGTCCCGCATCCGTCTACAGGGTCTCCTCGATTCGGGGCTGACGTCTGCGTGGCGCCTCCGCCCCCGCTTCCCGCCCCTGCAGCCTGACTCCTCCCTGCACCTGTCAGGCTCTTCGGGCTCCTGTGGGCGTCGCGCATGCGCGCGCGGCTCCTGCTCCCCCTGTCCCTCCTCCCCCAGGTTCCAGGCCAGACGCCGCAGGGACGGGCACATTTTACTGGGGACTCCGCAGCGGCACAGACGCAGGCGATGTGGGCGGTTTTCTGGATGCCCCCGGCCCTTGGCCATGTCCACCAACTCCAGCATGAGGAGGTGCTGCTTAGCGACCCCCAGAGTCTCTTCCACCTGCTCCCCCCCAAACTGCTGCGCATCACCCGACTATAGCTTCCCAGCCACTGCTTTGTGGTCTTCCTCCAGCCTTGGAACCACACCGTCCACACAAGTGGCTTTTCTAGATCACTTCCTGCCCTAGGAAAGTTCCTCTCCTCTGAGCCGCTCTCCTCCCCGCGGGTGAGAGGTGCGTGTCCTCCCCGCAGCCCTCCTGGTCATGATCGCGGCCACTTCCCGGCTGTCTGCTGGCCGCCAGCGCCGGGCCTGCGCCTTTCCCGCAGGAGCTCACTTCTCTGCTCAAGGGGGGGGCCTGTTTCCCCATTTTACAGACGAGGAAGCCGAGGCTGGGGCCGGAGAAGGGGCTTGATGGGGGGTTGGGGTTTGCGGGGCGCCGTCTCACCCTGGGGCCAGAGCTCCTCACTGTTGCTCACTGTTTTCTGTTTTCTTGTCTCTTCTTGAGATATAATTGAAATACAATATTGCATTAGCTTTTGGTTCCAACATAATGATTTGGTATATGTGCACATTGCGAAACAATCACCACAAGAAGTTTTGTTAAGGTCCATCAGCACACATAGTTACAAAAAGTGTTTTTGTCTTGTGATGAGAGTTTTTAAGATCTACTCTCTTAGCAACTTTACAAAATACGATACTATATCTTTAACTATGGTCACCGTACTGTACATTACATCCCCTGGGACTTATTTCTCATAACTGCAAGTTTGTACCTTTCAGCTCCCTTCACCTATTTCACCCCCTCCACCCACCCCAAACTGTTTACTTAATTTTTTTTTACCACTCACCAGCTTTTGTCTCTGTTTTCCCCCCATTCACACATCACCACGATGATCCTCTATTTAATTTCCCTTTAAACACACTTTTGTTTTCACTAAAAAACTTTCGCTTGAAAGAGAACTATGTCGGCAGAGTGGACGGAAATGCAGCGCGTCTCGCTGGAAAAGGATGGTAACCATAGGAATAAAAACAACAAGCCTGAACAGAGGGGCTGCCTTCTGCTCTGAGCCCGGGGCCCATGCTCTCTTTGTTCCCAAGGATGACAAGCAAGGCCCAGGCAGGGGCTAAAGGCGTATTAGCAGCGAATCATGATGCTGTCTTTGAGGTCATCGGAAGTGGAGACGAATCAGTCCAGGATTCAGTGTCACTGGATGCCACATCCATCTGGTCTGTCAAATTACCTCACGTTTGCCATTTGGGAGGACTTGGCAGGGAGGAGGGGCTGGGAAGGGTGGGAGAAGAGCCTTCTAGGCATGGGGAGCAGAATGGCCCGGGCCTGAGAAGAGAGGAGGCCAAATGAGCAGAGAGAAGGCAGTGGAAAAAGAGGGCAGAAGAGGGGCCTGAGGCCATGGTCAGGGGCTCTGAGCGGGGCAGCAGGGAGCCTTGCGAGGGTGGCAAAGCCAGGGGTGGGGGGTTGGGTGAGTGCTGTTGGGAGTCCAGGTAGCCCTGGGGGAGGAAGAGGATGGGACAGCATCCGACCCATGGACCAGCCCCAGTTTGTCACCCGTCCCTCCCTTGGGGCTCCCAGACACCCCTCCCCAGCAGGTGCCCAGTGCATCTCTCTGAGGCTGAGCTTGAGGCATAAATGGAGACTTTGAGTCTCTATTTGCTGAACCCACGTGTCAGTCTCTCGGCAGCGACCCCTGGGCCAGCTCAGGGAAAGGGGTTCAATTATGGTCAATGGCGACAGCCCCGCCTGTCCCCGGTGACATGCCCTGGATTGGATTTCTGCAGCCCTGCCAGCCCTGAGGACCGCCCTGCTGCCCGGGCCAGGGACCTTCTCCGCCAACCTGCCACTCCCCGATCGAATCCATTGACTCCCCGTCTCTCAGCACTTTCCCTGAAACATGAAACATGGGATGGTTTCAATGATTTATTATTTCAAGCCACAGGGTCCTGGCAGTGAAGTCAATAGGCTTGTGTTAAAAATGATTTCCCTTAATTATTCAGGCTCTTGAAAGAACAATGGAAATACCTTAACGTGAATTGAGCCCCTGTAGAGATGAGGCCCAAGGCAGAGGACTGGGGTCTCTAAACCCCCTGCCCACACACGTGGCTTCTCCAGGGCGCAGGCAAGGGGTACTTGCTTCAGCTGTAGGTGGTGAGTATTGATAGAGCATCTTTACCATGTGGAGTCATATGGAAAATGACATGGCCCTGACCTTCTGGGAGCTGACAGTCTAGTGACAGGGGCAGGGGGTGTCCAGAGAGGCTGACCAGAACTGCAGCACAATTATGGCTTCACAGAAAGAGGACTTGACCATGTTAGGAGCAGAGTGGAGATGAGCTGGGGAACAAACACTGGAGAAAGGATATCTGATGTTTAAATATTTTTTACAAATTAATCCTTGTTCATTCATCATCGGTTGACGGACATCTGGGCTCTTTCCATAGTTTGGCTACTGTGGATATTGCTGCTGTAAACATTGAGGTGGTGTGTACACACACACACACACACACAATGAAATACTATTCAGCCATCAAAAATTGAAATCTTGCTATTTGCAATGACGTGGATGGAACTAGAGGGTATTATGCTAAGTGAAATAAGTCAATCTGAGAAAGACAATTATCATATGATTTCACTCATATGTAGACTTTAAGAAACAAAACAGAAGATCATAGGGAAAAGGAAGGAAAAATAAAATAAGACAAAATCAGAGAGGGAGACAAACCATAAGAGACTGTTAACTCTAGGAAACAAACTGAGGGTTGTTGGGGGGTTGCTGAAGCGGGGATGAGGTAACTGGGTGACGGGCATTAAGGAGGGAACGTGATGTAATGAGCACTGGGTGTTGTATAAAGTGATGGATCACTGAACTCTACCTCTGAAACTAATAATACGCTATTTGTTAATTAATTGAATTTAAGTAAAATTAAAAACAAACAAACAAATCGCTCCTTGTTGCTTTGTTGTTGTTTCTTTGGGTACGAAGGAAACCTTAACAAAATTTAAAACGTAAAGACTTTTGCAGTCTACATGCTGGTCATAATCAAATGACATTAAAACAAATAATAAAAAGATATCCATGCTGGAAATATTCTGTGTTTTGATGTGGCAATGCTTACCCTTGTGGATATATTTGTCAAAGCTCATTGAACTGGCCACTTAAAATAGGTGCATTTTACTGGAAGCATCCTCTCCCAAATAACTCCCAGATCAAAGCAGAAATCAAGACTAAAGTGATATTTCTAGAAAAATAGTGAAAAGGAGAAGAGTTCACATCTAAACTGGGGACGTGGCTAAGCTGGACGTGGAAGAACGTGTGTGGTGTTGAATGCCTGCATTATTCCAGAGGAAGGAGCAGTGGTACAGGCAGTCAGTTCTTTAAAAATAGGGGAGAAAAAAGGAAAAAAATCAACCAAGATAAAGTGAGGGAAAGGGAATAATAAGGACAAGGGCCCAAATGGAATATGCACATGATCGGCATCTAGAAGATGAGCTTTCAGAGGAGCTGGGGAAGTAAGAATGCAGGCTAGGAAAGGTGGTTTTGTGTTTCAGGAGCTGGAAGGTTTTTGGCAGGAGAGCGGCGTGCGGGGAGCTGGGTCCAGAAGGATGGCTTTGACTGCAGGGTGGAGAGCAGCTAGAGGTAGGGCAACTAGAGGTTGAAAGAGAGCGCTTGCCTGGCCCCTCTCTCCTCCTCATCCGGGGCCCTGAGCATTTCCTCAACTCTTTTAAACCATTCCAGAGGGTTGGGTTGCTAGTGGCTCTGCCCTACCTCTGGGGGATACAGACCAGAGATGAAAACTTGAGAGGGTGGATGCATCTGCTTAAAGTCGCATCATAACCAAAGACACCGGAGGTCTGGTGGGGTCTATGATGAACTTGTACCCCGGCTGGAGTGGTTGGGGCCAGCCTGTCTGGATTCCCCATCAAGGGAAAGAGCATGGACAGGGAGGACCCCGGGGAACTCAGGCACGGGAGGGGCCAGCCCAGCCAGGTCCTGGGAAAACCCTGCCGGTCTAGCTGCCCTCGCTGAGACACGATGAGGCAGGAAGGCAGGAGGTGAGCCCAGAATGGGAACTTGGAGCAGCGCAGGCCAGAGCAAATACCCTAGGGAGAGGGCCGAGAGTGGTTCCTGGGGGATGGGCTCAAACACCGTTGGCAGGCGGTGGCCCACCTTTAAAAAATGTTTTTGTCTTCCTCAATCAAAATCCCACCGGGAGGAAAAATATATTGGAGTATAACGTCCCTCAGAAGAGTGCCCGGATCACAAATGCAAACGTGACGAATCATCACAAGGCGAGGTCCACATGCCTGTACCCAGTCCCCAGATGAGGAAGTGGCTTCGCTGTTAATAGAGGTCATCTGCATACACTCTCGGAGGGGCACATCTTCATCCTCTGCCCAGAGAGCCTCAGTCTCCCCCGCTGTTGTACTTGAGAAATCGATGTGCCATATTTACGTCCTGGACTTCCTGTGTTTTCAGGTTTTAATTTCATCCTGATTCTACCTGGCTGGACAACCAATACTCCAGATCACAGAACGTAGTTTCAGAAATCTGGAAGAGATGGACATATTTGTTTTAACCGCCAGAAGAAATCCACCCGGGGGGTGGCCAGTGGAGGCAGGAGCTCAGCTCACCAGTCGGCCAACAGTGGGGACGAAGAACACGCATGTCCCCGGATGGCAATTGAGACCTGGGAGCTGCTTTCTGGAAGCCCAGAACCAGCTAGGACTCACGGGGAGGAGACCTGAGGGCTCCAGGGACAGGTCTGAGCTGGTTCTACAGTTAATCTATCAGAGAAACTCCCACCACGACATAAAGAACAAATAAGCTCCATGTCGCATCATCCCAGCTTCTCCCGGCTCTTCCTCTCTCTCTGTATTTTGCCTCAGTAAGGAAATATATTGTGGTTTCTGAAGGCAACTGCTTTCTCTTCCTCCCCTGCGAACAGCCGAGCAAAGAATTAATTTGGAGTTTTGCAATGTCGGGGCCTCACTCATTAAATTACTCCCACTGTCTCTTGGAACCCCTGGTAACTTGGTTTAATGATCTCTCATTCCTCACATCCTAGAAAAATGCTGCACGTGTCTCCCTGCACCAGCAATCTCCAATCTGTTGGCATCTTTAGGTTTTCTCGGCCTTGGCCCCCTCTCCAAGGCCTCATCCCCTCCCTGACCCTGTCCGTGGCCCTGTTCTGGCTTCCCAGCTTCCTGAATCTCTTGCTTATCAGCTGTTCTCTCTGCACTTCTTTGCTCATTGAATTCCCATGTTTTCTTCTCCTACTAAAAATTCTACCTAGCCATCCTTGTTTGGAAAAAACAAACTGAAACGATGATGGTCACTACTACGTTTTTACCAAAAGTCATTGCCTGATGGTTTACATTTGGTGGGATGGGACAGGTAGGCAGCAAGGAATGGTGGGCTTGACCTATGCTGTTGAAGTAATGATCCTCAACCATTTCATTTGCAGAAACAAACGGGTAAGAAAGGGACCTTTCACTTCTTCCGATGACCCCCTGATTAAGTGTGATGCAGGAGAGAAGTACATACATTCCCTTAGCAGTCTGGGAAATTCAAACAAAGAAAGGAGTTTGTTCACATCAAAGTGAGTACAAAATTCTATATAAAGAACTATGATGGATCATATTGCACCTCAAACCTCTAGAGACTGTCTCATGTGAATGTCTGTTTTGTTTCCCTGAGTCTTTGGCCCCCATGTATCCAAGTCTGCAGGAAAGTGAGTCAGCAGCTGTGTTGGGACTGAGGAAGGGCGAAGCTCAAGGTGACCTTGGGATCAAGCTCTGAAAAGCTCCTTGCCTCAGTCAGGCCTGGGGCAAGGCTGAGAAAGAAGATGGAATCTGTCTTGAAAGGCTCAGCGGGGAAGAGGGCTGGACATTTCTAGATTGTTGCATTTGGGGCTACGTGCTTGACCACAGGCTCAGCACGTTTAGCGCAAGGGCTACACTCGGAGATACGGGAATGCAAACCAAGTTAGGGCCATGTATCAGTCACCTATTGCTGTGTAACAAATACCCACTCCCACCGAACCCCGAATTTAGTGGCTTCAAACAACACCCATTTATTACCTCCCAGAGATTTTGAGGGTCAGATTTCTGGGAACAGTTAGCTGGTGTTTGTGGCTCAGTATCTCTGGGAGGCTACAGTGACGTTGTCCCCTGGAGCTGCAGTCTTCAAGTCTTGCAGGGGCTGGAGAAGACTCACTTCCATGGAATTACACAATCACTCCATTGGCTTCAGAGAGAGACAGATGGAGAGACAGAGACAGACAGAGAGACAGAGACAGAGAGAGAAGCTGCTGCCTTTAATAACCTAATGTTGGAAGTGACAGGCCATCTCTTCTGCCATGTGCTGTCGGTCATATGCCCCAAATATGGGAGGGGACAGCAGTGTGCCAGGAGCGGGGACCAGGGGAGGCCAGCGACCACAGGCTGGATGTCTCTCTTTTATTCGGGAAGGATTTATGAAGCCCCTGCCAGGAGCCAAGCAGCACTGTGGTCTCGGGGGGTTCAACAGGAAACAGAACAGACCAGGTCTCTGCCTGAGGGGTTTTGTATTTTAGCAGAGAGGCAGACAAGATACAAATAAATACATAATATGTTTCATGAGATGTGCATATTTTCCACATCTTTAACATCTCTAAAATTGGCACATGTCTTGTAAGTTGATGCTACATCAGAGTATATTTGACAGTTTATTTTCTTCTCTCCAGGGAAGGGCACAAATACCTCGTTAAGAAGATGAGTTTAATGAAGAGGCCATCAAATGACCATTCACAGCGGGGCTGGGGAGTGGGAACAAGGGGAGGGCCGTGCTGTCCACAGGGAGGAGCCTTAGCTCTTTGGGGTCTGGGGGGCCAGAGGAGGGGCCACGGTGTACCTAGAGCTGGGTTGAACTTCAGCCAGGAGAGGGGGCTGGCATGAGCTGTGTGTGTTGAGGATTGCCCGTCCAGCATGGAGGAGGCGAGAAATCCACGTCCCAACTCTCTCTGGTCCTGTCCTTAATCTCTGGCCAGGGCTCACATGGCAGAATCCAAGGGGGGAATTGAAGGTGGGGGGTCTGGGGGAGGCAGTCTCTAGCGGTCAGCCTCCCAAGTGGAGAAGGGCAGAGAATAGGCATGGAGAAGCAAGAATGTAATCAGCATGCGGGATGAAAGGAGAGTGAATGAGAGAGGGGCGACACCCCAAGAAGGCAATCAGAAAAAGCCCCTCTGTGAAGTCACAGCTGAGTGAAGACACAGGTAACAGGGACATCTAGGGAGTGTCCCAGGGAGGGCACCTGAGTGGGCGTGAGTGTGGGCAGGGGAGAGTCACAAGGGAGCAGGTGCTCCTGGGCAGAGTGAGCGTGAGAAGTGAGGCCAGGGATAAAGTTAGAAAGTTAGGAAGATTCTGGATCAGGTGAAGGGCCTTGGGGGCCATGGTGAGGAGCTTGGGTTTGTCTCAGATGTGGCTGGAGCCACTGGGGATTTTGAGCAGAGGAGGGACATGGTCCAGGGAAGGTTTGAACAGATGCCTGTGGCTGCCATATGCTAAGTGGCCTGTAGGGGGCGAGATGGAGATAGAGGACCAGGGAGGAGGTTCCAGTGGACAGTGGAGGTGGGAGAAGTGGTCAGGTTGAGGATATATTTTGAAAGCAGAGTCGGTTGGATTTGTTGATTAATTGAAAATGATATGAAAGGGAGAGAGGAGTCAAGAACAAACCCAAGGTCATGCTACATAGATCCTATGATGTGCTCAGAACATTAGAATTTATTAACTATGATCAATTTACAATTAAGAGCATATTGGTGGATACTGTAAGTGGCCAGGCATTCTTTAGAATGTTCTAATGGTGGAAAACAAAGCTCAGCACTGTGGGAGCTCTGATGTTCACCCCTCGACACAAACAGTGTGTTCTTTAAGATCCAGAGTGTGTCATTAAAGTTGTCCCATGGCTACTTGTATACTGGGAAGTGGCCAGACTGTCTGCTGCAAACCTGAAGACTGTCCGTGTCATCGGGAGAAATAGGGTATTAATACAGGAAGGTGGAGTGCACGGGGCTGAGTGAACCACGGTGGGTCATGTAGCCCCAGATAAACAGTAGGAGGAGGAGTCCTGTGTCCCACCAGCTGGGCCTGGGCTCAATGACAGCATCCAGACCACCATTGTGGTCAGTCGGTTCCATGGGGAAGCAGGGCCATGCTGAGCAGAGTAGCTCAGGTGAGCCTGTCCAGGTGAGCAGGTGCCGTATAGCCGAGAGACGCGAGGTCAGGAAGACGGCCTGAGGGTAAAGCCGGGCGGGGAAGGTGGGAGGTCGAGGGAGGGGATCCTGGACAAAGGTCCAGGAAGACTCCAGGATCTATCACCGTTAAGGCCCCTCGGCTGCAGTGACAGCCGTGTAACTCAATACAGAGACGTGGGGGCAGGCCTGTGGGGTGTCCTTGGGCGCAGGGACCGAGCATGGAACGGGCACTTCCGGGGCCACGTGGAGGTCTCCGCAGCAGGAACTGTAGGGCAGCCTGGTCTAGGCACTGCCTCTGGAATCCACCACACAACTACCCTCAGTCTTTGGACTTGAAGGACACAGAACCGCAGAGCCATTGCAACCTCACGATGTCACACCCGAGGATCGGGAGGCCCAAAGTCACGGGGTCAGCAAGGGGCAGAGGGAGGCTGTGCGTCCAAGCCCAGGGACAGCCAGACTTAGGATTTTTCTACTGCAACAGAGTTTCCCTTACTTCAGGCATCCCGGAGTTGCCTTCGTGATCAGTGTCATTTACATTATACTATCTCTTCTGTTATTAACGTTTTTTTTTTTTTTTTTAATCTATTGAACTTTTTATTCATAAGTGTATGGCTAGTTTTATTTTGGTCCAACACCAAAATTTCTGTTTGCTATGGAAATAAGCAACATTCATCTGAGAAGGATCCAAACCGTCTCTGGAGGTACGTGTGCCGTGTTTTGGGAAACCCTGTATCATAACCTGGGTATTTTTCCCGCAGGAGGATGAGGCAGACTGAGTATTTGTTCTGTTGAACAAGAGTTCTTTGTTTGAAGAAAAGCAAATAAACCGGGTCCAGAGTAACTGGAACAGGTGAGTTTGGGGGAGCTGGGGGGATGAGGGCCGGGAGGTGGGGGCGGGGGCTGGATGGGGAGGGCTTTTCCTCTGAGGGAGTTGGGAGCCCCGGGAGTTTGGATAAAGGGGGGGGAGGGGGGGTTCATGACCGAGGTCCTGGCAGGCTCCCTCCTGCAGCGGTAGGGAGGATAGACTGTAGGGCGAAAGGCACAAGCAGGGAGCCTGGGAGGTTGATGCTGGCCTGAACCAGATAGTGTTCATGGAGGTGGAGAGGGCGGGTTGGGTCTGGGCCCATTTTGCAGCCTGTGATTTTTACCTTGTCCTGTCTCGTCAGTCATGAAGGCCCGTTCTCAGAACTGTGGCAGACAGAGCGCTCCTGCCTGAGCTGATGTTATCACAGGTACACATCTTCCCTGGGTTCAAGGGACTCAGGATGCTCCTTCCCTCCTATAAGTGAGTTAGTGAGTTTAGGGGTCAGGGACCACCAGACCCCTGTGGCTGGTGGGTCAGGGTGTTGGTGACCCCCCCACCCCCACCCCAGGGCAGAACTCGGGGCCGGTGTACCCACTGGGGAGAGTCACCAGGGCGTGGGACATAGTGTGGGGTTGGGGGGGCAGGGAGATCCCAGAGCCCTAATCACTGGGCTTTTCCCCACTGCCCAGTTTAAACTTGCCACAGCAGATTCCCTTTTTAAGCCGGTGGAAGATTGATGATTTCATTATTTGTGGCACTTGGCAATAAATCTGGGAGTTTCGGCTAAAGTGAGCACTTTCCCCGCGTCGTGTCTTTGCTGAATGTTATTCATCATGTCCAATCACTCGTTCACCTTGGGGAGCCCTGGCCTGGGCGGGGTGGGGGGTAGGGGGTGGGGAGTGGGGGGGGCAGGAGGGGGGACAGCGCCTCCCCGACTTGACATCTTTTACTCTTTAAGCGCAGGGGGCGGGGACCGCACAGGAAGGGCCAGGGCTGGGAGGGCGGGTGGAGACTCAAGGTGGGCTGGAGCAACGGAGGTCTCCACAAAGGCCAGAGAATGAACCAGAAGGGGGATTACAGGAGAGGCCTCGGGGCCTCAAAGCCCGGCCCTTTGCCAAGAAAATCTCCCATGGAGGAGAGGAGGTAACGCAGCGAAGAAAGGAAGAGAAACTGCCAAAGAGTTCTCTGCCAAGGGAGTGTCGAAGATTTTAATTCAAGATGAGATGTGTTCTTGTTTGTGTACGACTAATTTCCCTCCCAAATGAAGGGTTTTGTCTGTCACTCCGGTGTTTCAGTAGCAACCATGTAATTAAGGTAGAATGCGTCTCTCTTGTTTGTGAGGCGGGCTGTTTGCATTAACATGTTGGGGAAGCAAACGTGGCTTGGGCTGCTTCCTGGGCCTAAGGAGGAAAAAAACCTCAAAACAACAAAGAAAGGAAAAAAACACCTCCAAATAGACTTGGCTCCCGCAGGGATGACATCATCTGGAAAATGTGAGCGGGGACCATCCCCCGGAACGAAGAGTCCCCAGGTTCCAGATCCCATTTGGGGAGCCATGAAGAGGAGAATTCAGACAGTGTCCAGAGACTCTGGAAACTGGAGTCGGAAATTCACGCGCCTCCAGGGTCAGGTGGGAGTGTGTGTGTGGGGGTGGCCGGTGGGCTGTATTTTTTCACACCAGTGCATTTTGTTTGCATAGTAAATACATGGGTACGTACTTCAATTCCACTCACACAAAAAAATGCATTCACATTTTTCCCGAACCATATGGATCTCTTAAATTAACTCCTTTTTTTCTTTTTGGCTTTTAATATAGAGATGGTAAATTACTTTCCTACTGCAGCATAACAAATTACCACTAATTAAATAGCTTAAAACAATATCCATTTATCACCTCACAGTTCTGTTAAGTCGGAAGTCTGGCGTGATGTAGCTGGGTTCTCTGTGAAGGGTGGTACTAGCGAAAATCTAGGTATCTGCAGGGGCTGTGGTTCTCGTTGGCAACTTAGGGTTCTCTTCCAAGTTCGTTTCCTTCTCATGCCTTCCATGGGGACTTTGGCATCTTCAAGCCAGCAATGGCTTTGAATTCTATGCCCTAGTCTTCTGCTTGTCAGGGCTCATAATCATGGGGGTGCGCTACCTGGATAATCCGGGACCATCTCCCTATTGTAATGTCAGTGGATTAGTAATCTTAACCACATGGATGAAGCCCCTTTTCCATGCAGTGGGATGTGATCATGGAAGTCACATCAGATGGTGGCGATTATGGGGTCCAACCCAATATTGAGATGATAAATAACTTGATACAAAAGATCAAAGGATCTGAACAGACATTTCACCAAAAAGATATATGAATAACAACTAAGCACGTGAAAAGATGCTTAATGTCTTTGTTGATGCGACGCAAAATCACCAAGTGATACTGCTATGCACCCAATGGTACCAGTAAAATTGAGAAAGTTTGACAAGACCAAGTGTTGGCAGGTATTTGGAACGTGGAACATGCCTCTGTCACTGGTAGTAATTCAAATAGTACAGCCGCTTTGTTAAAATAGTTTTACAGTTTCTTCTAAAGCTAAACACACACTTACCATTGGACCTAATGATCTCACTCCTCAGTATTTATCCCAAAGAAATGAAAACCTCTGTCTGCTTAATGACTGGTGCTCAGATGTTTATAGCAGCTTTATCCATAATAGCTCCAAATTGAAACAAGACGAATGCCGGTCAACAGATGCTAAGTGAAGAAGCCAGACACACAAAAAACTATGTACTGAATGTTCCATTTACATGCAATTCCATAAAATTCAAAACTGAAGAGACAAAGAGTAATGGTTGCCAGGGGCTGGTAGTGGGGGGAGAAATGGACTGGAAAGGGACAGGAGGGAGATTTTTGGGATGTTCTATATCACGATTGTTGTGATGGTCACATGACTGTATTCACTTGTCAAAACTCATCAAATTGTTCACTTAAAATTGGTGACTTTCACATATGCAAATTCTATCTCAATAAAACTGATTTTTATTTTTTATTTTAAGATTTATTTATTTATTTGAGAGAGAGAGAGAGGAGAGAGAGAGAAAGAGCTCACGAGAATGGGGGTAGAGGGGCAGAGGGAGAGGGAGAGACAGTCTTAAGCAGACTTTGTGCTGAGCATGGAGCCCGATGCTGGGCTTGATCTCACGACCCTGAGATCATGACCTGAGCTGAAACCAAGAGTTGGACTTAACCGACTGAGCCATCCAGGCGCCCTTAAAGCTGACTTTTTTTTTTTTTTTAAGATTTTATTTATTTATTTGACAGAGAGAGACACAGTGAGAGAGGGAACACAAGCAGGGGGAGTGGGAGAGGGAGAAGCAGGCTTCCTGCAGAGCGAAAAAAAGTGAAAAGAAACACATATATTTAAAAAGCATATGAAAAGAAAACAGAGATCCCAACTTTGAGACCCTCTGCTCGGAGTCTCAAAAGGCTGCACAGTATTGGTCATCCGAGGCACAGGTGGATTCCTCACTGGCAGAATGAATTTCCTTGTAGTTGCAAAACTCATGGCAGCTTACTTCTTCAACACCAGCAGTACAGCATCTCTCTGCTTTGAATTTCTCCCTTCAGGGAGGTCCAGGGCTCTCTTTTAAATGGCTCCCTGGATTAGGTCAGGCCCAAGTAGGAGAATCTCCCTTTTGATTAACTCAGACTCAACTGATTAGGGACCTTAATGACACCTGCAAAATCCCTTTACCTTTGCTGTGTAACATAATGTAATCATGGGAGTGAGATCCCACTGTGTTCACAAGTCCCACCCACACTCACGGGGAGTTCAGTATACACTAAGATGCCCGTACACCCCAGGGTGAGGGGGGCAGAAATCTCCGGTGCCATCTTGGAATTTTGCCTACTACATAGACTCTTTGTTTAAAAGGATTTCTTTGCTGGGAATTCTTTCCATCTTTCCCTCTTGCCACCATCTTTGTTTGTCAAAATCTTATTTATCCTTGGAGACCTGGCTCAGATTCCCTTCTCATTCACAACCGTATTAAGGTCTTGGGCAGATAAAAGTTGGGGTTCACCTTCCTCTCTCTGAGTCCAGATGATTTCGTCTTTGTCAGCATTGTGTGTCTAGACACACGTGTATGCATTCACTTGAATGGGTCATATGGTATATGCTGCCTGTTGTGGATATTTTTGTCTCTTCCTCCCTCCGCCTCACGTCTGCCATCTCCATCAACACAGAGAGCCTGAACTCAAAAACAAGACAAAACACAACCTTCTATGTTTTTCTTTCTACTCGTATAATCCCACAATCCTACAAAGTGCACCACACACGGACACGCACGCATACAGGTATAAGGGCATTTTCTTGTGGGAGAGGATAGTCATTGTTTTATGAAAATGGTATTATTAATAGACTCTTTTCTGCGTCCTGATGTTCTCACTCAATATTTTGTAGAAACACTCAAGTCATCTCATATAGCTCTAACTTTAAGTTAGTTCTTTACATGGCGGTGCAACATGCCAGGTATTGGATATACTTGCAAAGTTCTCGCCTCCTCTCCAGAAATGGGAATTTGCTTTGCTTCTGGTTCTGTGCCGTTTAAACAATGCTACAGTATGTGTTCCTGTCCACACTGGTACAGATGGGATGGATTTCCAGCAGCTCAAGAGCTGGGTGTAAACCAGGCCGTTTACACTTTTTAAATTTTATTAAATGTTGCCAGATTACGTTCAGAGAAGACTGTACTATTCCACATTTCTACTAGAGTATAGGAGGGTTCACTTGCCCCATGGCCCAGCTAGCAGTAGGATTTAAAGCCCTTTTAAATTTTTATCAGTCTTATAGGGATAGTCACAACTCAGAGCTGAATACGAAATTTCCTGACTACAGGTGAATTTAAACATATTTTCCTTACTTTTTTCCCTTTTTGTGGCTGTTTTTCTTCCTTTCTTTTTCTTCTCTTTCTTTTTTTCCTTTCCTTATTCTGATATTGGGATTTGCTTTTTTGGGAGTGGTCTCTTTATAACCTTTGTTCCTTTTCCTGGTTACAATGTAAGAGCGCCCTGTATACTGTAAATTTAGCCCTTTATCTATTGTTTGCTTTACAAATAATTCCACAGATTTATGGCTTACATGTAGATTTTATTTATGTAATCTTACGGTGTGCAAAATGTAAATATTCAAATATGTCTATCTTTTCTTTTATTCCTTAGAATTCCCATCCTTACTTAATTTGTGAGCTCTCTCCAACTACTGTATTGTATTTGAATTATCCTAGATTTTCTTGTAAACTTTTTATTTTCTTTTTTATAATTAAGTCTTAATAAGGCACTAGGATTTAATTTTATATAATGCATGGGATGGGATCCATTTTAACTTTAGTTTTCCTGCAATTGGGAAACCATTTTTTTTTTAAAGATTTTATTTATTTATTTGACAGAGAGAGACACAGTGAGAAAGGGAACACAAGCAGGGGGAGTGGGAGAGGGAGAAGCAGGCTTCCCGCAGGGTAGGGAGCCCGACGCCGGGCTCGATCCCAGGATCCTGGGATCATGACCTGAGCCGAAGGCAGACACTTAATGACAGAGCCACCCAGGCGCCCTGGGAAACCATTTGTGTTGGCATGGTTTGTTAAACAGCTCATTCTTGGCCATGTGAATCGAACCAGCCTTTTTATCTTATGTTACTCAGTGGTTTCCTGGGTGCAAACTTTTATTTTCTCTTTAACCATCTGGAGTACACGGAGCAAACTGGAGTGCCTCTGCTTTGTTTGGTCATCTGTTCGTTTAATGTTAGTTGGCATCTCTTGCGTTCTAGGCTGAAGAAAAATGTCCATTCTCTATTCTCTGTGCTTTTCTTTTGGTCGAATATGAGATATAAGACAAGCATGGGAGAAGTATTACTCGGCCGCCAAAAAGAATGAAATCTTGCCATTTGCAGTGACATGGATGGAACTAGAAGGTATTATGCTAAGCGAAATACGTCAGTCAGAGAAAGACAAATACCATGTGATTTCACTCATTTGTGGAATTTAGGAAACAAAACAGATGAACATGTGGGAATGGAAAAAGAAAGGAGAAAGGGAGAGACAAACCATAGGAGGCTTAATGATAGAGAACAAACTGAGGGTTGCTGGAGGGTTGCTGGAGCGGGGATGGGGTAACTGGGTGACGGGCAGTAAGGAGGGCATGTGATGTGATGAGCACTGGGTGTTATAGGCAACTGATGAATCACTGAATTCTACTCCTGAAACTGTTATTACACTATATGTTAACTAACTAGAATTTAAATAAAAATTTGGGAAAAACATTAAAAAAAAGTGATTTTAAAAGTTAAAAAAAACCACACACACACACACAAAAACCCCAAAAGACAAGCACTGGAGGTCCTTGTCAACCAGGGAGAATAGTCCCTTCAAGTGAATGGGACACCAATGCTCCAAATAAAGAGGACAGGTCTGGTGGAAAAGTGTTTGAGGCTCTAACTTCACAAGTCAAGTGAAAAGTTTCAAAGGAAGAGTATTTTCTTATATTTAACAAAAGTGATGCGCTAATTGCAACCACATACTGATACTTAGAACCGAGAATGAAGGAAGTACTGATTTGGGGGTATCATTTTCCTATAACCCTCCTGCACCTCACACTTAATGTTCACAGTTTGAGCAAAGGAAGTTTTGTTTTTGCAAAATACCTCCTGGCTTATGGATTTCCCCAAGGGATTCTTCATTCTTTCATACACAAATAGTTCTCTTTAAAAGCACCCATCAGCTGGTCTCCTTTCACTAGTCTAACTGCCCTGTCTTCAGGTGTCAATTGGCTTTGTGAGTGCTCCCAGTGACGTCACTTTTAGGGAATTCATGGAAAGCCTGGAGCTGTTGCAAGATGTGTTTTCTCACTTTGCAATTGGTTTTCATTTATTTGCATTACGTGGGCAGATGCTTTGTGTCACACGCAAGGACACTTGCCTTTGAGGACATGGGGTGGCTGGTAGAGGGGAGACAGATGCTGGTGGGAACCTGATTTTGGAGATTAATTGTATCAGCGGTCAGTTAATAAGTGGACACTTTTGGGCTGTGATGACCTTGTTACTCTTTACGACTTTGTAGTAACTCTGGGGATTCAGTTCAAAAAGATTATGTCGACAAGGACTTTTTTCTATAAGCAGCTATAATCTACGAGAAATTTCGGGGGAGTGATCTGGTTGTTCCAAGAAGGGAAATTCTTGTCTAGTTGGGAAGCTCATGAGGAAGTGGTGACGGGGGTCTTCCTGGGGTGGCAAGAGCACCCTAAATTGTCCTTGAAGGATGAGTTAGATTTGGACATGCGTCTTGCTTCATGGAACGGCCGGGAGCCCACAGATTGCTCCTGAGTGCACCCCTCTGAGGAGAGATTATTTTGCAAGCAGACCACCTGGTTTGCTCAGGAGAAGAAAACAACAAATACATGTATTTCTCTTTTTTTTCCCTTTGGTGGAGAAGTTGCAATCATCTGGAAATTCTTTGGGGATGGTCCAAATGCCCAAGACCCCGCAGACACAGACTCTTGAGCTCTGACTCCACGCTTGAAAGCCAAGGTTCCTTCTCTGCCTCTCCGGTACCAGCCCAGGGCCGGGCACGAGGCAGAGCTCAAAGCAAGGGGTGTCTGTGACCCACCAACCAGGTGAGGTCAGAGGGGACACGGCCTGCTGGCCTGTAGGACATCCCACAGTGAGGATGAATGTGACTGTTCCCCGACAGATTCAGGCCAGATGTTGTGCTGGGATTGTTAGAGAGGGAGTTCCACCCGGCCCATTGCAGGGAGGGAGACTGTAATGTCATCAGGATGTGGGTTTGAGTCCTTGGTTGACGTGGTGTTCACCAGATTTCTCTGTTGTGAGGACCCTTTCCCCCTTTGTAACTGCTAAGTAGCATGTTAGACTTTGGGGCCACGTTGGCATCCAAAGTTTCCTCCAAATTTTCCCCCCAATGGTTTTGGCGTTCACTGAGGGTCTATACCTGAGCCTGATGGTCGCACGCGGTGATTTTCTACCCCCGTCACGCCTTGTGCATTTGTTAGCTTCCCTTCTTCCATGAAGAACTGTCTCTTCTAATCACCAATGTCAGTGTCAGTAAGGACTCAAGGGTTCTTTTTTTTTTTTTTTAACACCATGTATTCACATCCATTACCGTAATTGTTTTATGAGCAAATATTCCTAGATTTGGCTGTGGGAGCCCCTTTATTCCAGTTTCTGTTTCCTTGATTTGTCCCATCACCCTTTGAGTACTTCCTGGCTTTCTGGTGCAAGATAAAAACCTTTGGCAAAATCATGAAAGATGAAAAGGAAGGTGCATTGTTGTAGGAGCCGAGTCAACCAAAGGCAATAACCAATCATTTAGAATTAAGGAAAAAAAGCTCTAAATTTGGACTGTACATTAAACTGTATTTCTGTGTCCACATTAAATGTTATGAGGGTAAATAAGGTTTGGACAACTTTGCAGGAGATCGTTTTTTTAAATGACGTACACACTAAAGTGTTTAGGCATGAAATATCATGTTTGCATCATTCTCTCAAATGATTTGGTCAAAAAAAGGGGGGGTGAGGAGGATCCAGACCCATTTTGTAAATAATGCACATAGAGACAGAAGCAGGCATGGCATGGTATTAGCAGGTGGGGATTGAGATAAAGGGGATGCTCACTGTACTTAGGCTTTTTTTTTTTTTTTAAAGATTTTATTTATTTGACAGAGAAAGACACAGCGAGAGAGGGAACACAAGCAGGGGGAGCGGGAGAAGGAGAAGCAGGCTTCCTGCAGAGCAGGGAGCCCAATGTGGGGCTCGATCCCAGGACCCTGGGACCATGACCTGAGCTGAAGGCAGATGCTTAATGACTGAGCCAGCCAGGCACCCCTGTACTTAGGCTTTAAAACGTTCCTGTAGCTTTGACATTTTTCAAAATAGTCAGTTGGGGGAAACAAAAATAAAATCAAATAAATCAGACAGAGAATAGGAACTGTGGGCAGAGACAAGCCTTTGGCCCTTTGCCTGCCCTATAAAACGAGCTCCTATCACTGCTGTCTCTGTGTGACAGGAGAAATCTACACACCGTTTGCTTTTACCAACTAAAGGTTAACTCTAGACAGATTTGAAGAGCAATTGTCTCTCTGTCATTCAGGAGAAGGATAATAAGGCAACGAAGGAGGCAGGGAGGGAAGGAAACAAAGAAGGATGAAGGAAGGAAGGAGTGACGGGAGGCAGGAATTTAAGGATCGGGATGTCTGAGCCAGGCGCTGTGTTGGGTACTTTCTTCTACATTATTCATCTATTTCTACACTTGATCTTAGCCAAAAGGCCGAGAACAACAACCTTTAAGAGACAAGAAAATTGCGGCTTAGATGAGTCAAAACCCTGTCTCGTGGGCACAACATAAAAACTGGTCATCTCGGATAATAAAGTCCAGGGGAGAAATAGGATTAAGTCAATTAGTCATAAGGAGAGAGAGTCAAAAGCTCCCTGAACATAGAGATTGTTCACATCCTGACTGTAGAGGACACTTTCAGGCACAGTCGGCTCTCAGAGCTGCATCCTCTGCACACGGTGGGTGTGAGGGACCAGGCGGGTCCCCTCTGGGGGGTCTCCTGGCAGATGTCAGGGTGGGGGCCACCATGGGGCCGCGGTGGGCGTGCACATCTCAGCACAGAGCAGCGAGCGAGCCTCGCCCACAGAGTCCGGGAGGAGGAGGATCCGGCAGATTCCAGGCCAGTTAACACTGACGGAGAGAAGCCCGCGGGCAGAGCACGGGCAGGCTCTCCGGGGGAGAACCCACTCTGAGGGACTAGGAGAGGCCCTGGGGAGGCTCCAGAATCCCGAGGCTGTTTGGGAAGGACTCTCCTTTGATGAGGCTGTGGAAGTCAGACCTGGAGGGAAGGGTAGTGGATGTGCTACAATTCTACCAGAAAAATTAGGCAAAAAATTAATGCTTGATTCTTTTTGATTACTCTAAGAATTAGGGCACATCTCCCACTATCACCTAGAAGTTGTTAAACGTGAGATAAAAACTTATTTTTCCATCAAATGTAGTTTCATTTTTCTGAATAAAGCCTTTGTTCGGAAGAGGTGGTTGAGAACAGGAACTCCCTGCCAGTTACTAGCTGGGCAACCTTCCTGCCTCAGCGTCCTCATCTGTGAAATAGGGATGATAATAACAGTATCTACGGTGTGGAGGATTGACTGCTTTAATGTATGTAGAGTACTGACAACAGTACTGGCCTGAAGTAAAAGGTAAATGTTGGTTAAATACATCACAAATATTTGCTACGAAACTTTGGTACCCAATTTAACTGGATTTGCCTAAAATTGCCGTTTTATCTGTTTGGATCATCCTCACATAATAAAGACCTCATGTCATCATGCGTGGTCCTTGCTGGGAAGGAAAAACAATGGCATCATGAGAGGGGCTTTGGGGGACCAGACCTGGGCCCTGGGTCAGGGTGTGGGCCGATGAGAGACATAGAAGTGTCCCTCCAAGGAGGTGACATTTCATCTGAGACCTGACAGGTGGGGTGCAGGTAACTAGGTGAGGGATTGGGGGTGGGGTAGATACTCCAAGAGGAGGGAACAGCATGTGCAAAGGCCCTGAGGTGCCAGGTGTGTCCAAGGCCAGAGGAAAGACCAGTGTGGCCAGGACCCCGTGGACACTCTGAGTGTTGGGCGGTGGGTGTGGTGAGGGGCAGGGACCTGGGGGAGTTTGGGCTCCGTCTTAAGGGCTGAGGGCCCTCTGGAAGGCTTGAAGCAGGGGTGTGACTGGGATCAGACTGGCCTCTTTGGATGTTCCCAGTTGATACTGGGATGCTTTCCTGGCCTGGGGCTCTTGTTTTCCTCCTCATTCCCCATCACAGCCTGTTTCACAGCGAAGGGCCTGGGTGGGACCACGGACCTCTGTTTTAGGGCCTTGGTCACCTCTCAGAGAAAACCAGTGCAGAAGGTCAGAAATACTGAGCAGGGAACTCTGGAGTCAGTCAGCAACGGTGTCTTGTTCTGCGGCCAAGTCAGATGCAGGGCTTTGAGCAGAAGCTTCGGGATGGGTCCAGAGTCATGGGGACGATGGGCTCCGAATGGCAGGACCAGCTTTGGGGGCGTTGACTGGTGAGCACTGTGGCCGGGAGTTCAGATCCCACCTGGGTGACTGTGGGCGCGGGGCACCGGGAGATGCAGGTGCATCTCTGTGCAAACACCCTCTGCGCCCGCGGTTTGCACCCCTGCGAGATGTGAAAATTATTGCAATTCCTCCAGGGGGTACACCCGGGCCTCTCTGGTTCGTCTGTGTTTGTTGTGGGTTGAATGCATGGCTTCATTAAGTAACACAAGCGACATTTGGAGTAAAATATAGAGAATTAACTAAAAATCGGGGGAGCAGTGAAGTCCGTCATGGGGACGTTTATGAATAATTAAGGGACCAATGCCCGGCTGTATTTCAACGAGACACACGCTCGGCCTGTCGCTTCTCCCTGCCTGGCACGGGCGAGCCTTTGTTTTGCAGCGTGACGAGTCTTCTAATTAAATCTTATTTGTCAAGAAGGCGAGATGTATTTGTGTTTCCCCAGGCTCCCATTGTTGTAAACTTTGCAGTGTTTCCTCTGAAAAATGCTCCTTTTCTGCTCAGCGGAGCCAGCTTGCTGGTGGTCCCCTCTCCCACTGCAAGGGGGAAATGCTGCAAGTTCTCTGTCAGGCCGTCCATTCCCCCCTTAAAGGGTCCCTGACATCACCGTCCGAAGATTATGGCTGGGGAAAAAGAATACAACTGCATGTTTACATAGCGCGGCAGGGCCGAGTGCACTCCTCTCCCCCTCCGATCACGGAGCCTGTCGATCGCCCGTGTTAATGACCTCTGGCTCCAAATACGGTCATCTCTGCCTGTCATGTGGGGGGGGGGGGTCGCTCTTGACACCCTGTCAGCTTCTCAGAAGCCTGTAATGCGCTCCAATTAGCGCCGCGTCCTTCATCTCCTACGACTCAGTCTAACGGCTCTACTTCGTGTCCCTCGGCAACACGCACACCATGCGTGTCGTCTGTACCTCTGTGTGGAGTAGGAAGGGCTCAAGTTCAAGGTCCCTGGTGGGGAAACAACACAATTTCAAGTTCAGGGACATCCTCTGCAATCAACATCAACTACTCGTCCAGAAAACAAGACCTTGGCATTGTTGGTGAGTAGCAGATCCTTTATGAGCTCATCAGCATAATCCACGGTCCCTGATCTGTATCAATATCAAATAAGAAACCACTTGCGAGGATTGGGAAAACGTGGCATCCCTCCCTCCTCCTCCTCCCACTCCACATTGACTCATTCATGTATGAAATTGTGTCTTTGTAATGGTGAAGCATGAAAGATCCTGTGTAGTCAAATTAATATCATGGGAGCAGAGAGTGGAAGCAGGTTATTATATGTCCCCTTGTTCACCCTCCTCCCAGCAGGTGGAAGTAAGAAATAGGAGGCCTAGATGCAAGTGTGAATTCACGTGCAAGTGTTCGGGAGAACCAGCACAGGCTGAGAAAGGGAAAGTGGGGTCGATGTCCCAGGTAATCTGTGTGGGAAAGACTTTTATTAAAAGCATCACTGTCATCCAAGCACAGCTTGTAGATTCTGTCACAGGTTGTGCATCCTGTCTCTTGTCAATGAGCCTCAACGTTTATGCCAACATCTAGAGGATGTGTCGAAGCATCTCTGAGATTCCTTGAGCCGAAGGCAGGTGTTGGGGTCCCAGCTCTGCCACCGCGTGAGAGCTGGGCAGACCACCTGCCCTCCTTGGGCCTCAGCTCCAGCATTGATAAAGTGCACACTCCCTCTGACCTTGCTTGGTGTTGCCCAGTGCAGGACAAAGCAGCCCGAGAGATGGGAGAGAACCTGCTTCTGCTAGGGTTCCAAGAAGAGTCTCGATCTGAGGACACCCTGACGTGTATCCTGGGGAGAATGACGCCTTGAGGTTGCAAATGGGTTGTGCAGGAATCACAGCCTCTCATGGAACAGCCAACCTTCCACCTACCCAAAGTTCCCATTTGGGGTGGGAGATCCCTTGCTCACTGATGGGGGGAGTAGGCGGCGGTCAGAGCACAGTGGGGTCCCGTGGACCTGCAGCGAGTCAGTTTCTGGAGTGCGAGACAGGTGAGGCTGAACAAATCAGATGGGGTGGGTAACCTGCATCGGATATATGTCCCTTACCCTCTGCATCTTTATGTCCCCATTTCCCTCTTCCAAAAAATAAGCTCCCCAGGGAAGAAACTTGGGTTTTTCTTCCCTGTTGTATCTCGGGCACTTGCAAGAGTGTCTAGCACACGGTGAGCCTTCAAGAGCTATCTAAGGAATGAACAAACATACAAACCAGTGCAGTCTCAAAACCAGCTTGGCTGGGAAAGGATGAAGTTGTGGTTCTTGACACGAGGATTTGTAGCAAATGTGGACGTAGAACCTCCAGGCATTCCCCGAGCTGCAGCCTCTCACCTCCTCCGTGCCTTGCCTCCCGGGATGGAGGTGGGGTGGACAGGGGGGTGGGGATGGTCTGGCTCCCCCTTTCATCCCTCCCTGCCCCCTCCACTCCCCGCCAATTCCCTCCCCTCAGGGGACGCTTTCCCGGCTGCTGCCTTTGATCCAATGTTTGGGCACATCCCATTTCTTCCATCAGTCCCAGACCGGAGTTTTATAGTAGGAATGAGGACACACAGCCTGAAACTGTTATGACTTAGCTAATGTGTCTGCCTGTCCTTCGGTCGCTCTGGGGGTCACGTTAAAGAAGCAGGAAGGTAATGCTGGCCTCATAGAAAGAGTTTGGAAGTTTTCCTTCTGTTTCTATTTTTTGAAACAGCTTCAGTAGAATAGGTATTATTTCTTCTTTGAATGTTATCCAAAATCTATAAAGAACTTCTCAAACTCAACACCCAAAAAACAAATAAGTCAAAAAGTGGGCAGAAGAGATGAGCAGACACTTCTCTGAAGAAGACATACAAATGGCTAACAGACACATGAAAAAATGTTCATCATCATTAGCCATCAGGGAAATCCAAATCAAAACCACACTGAGATACCACCTTACACCAGTTAGAATGGCAAAAATGGACAGGGGAAGAAACAACAGATGTTGGAGAGGTTGTGGAGAAAGGGGAACCCTCTTACACTGTTGGTGGGAATGCAAGCTGGTACAGCCACTTTGGAAAACAGTGTGGAGGTTCCTCAAAAATTTAAAAATAGAGCTACCCTATGACCCAGCAATTGCACTACTGGGTATTTACCCCAAAGACACAGATGTAGTGAAAAGAAGGGCCATACGCACCCCAATGTTCACAGCAGCAATGTCCGCAATAGCCAAACTGTGGAAAGAGCCGAGATGCCCTTCAACAGATGAATGGATAAAGAAGATGTGGTCCATATATACAATGGAATATTACTCAGCCATGAGAAAGGATGAATACCCAACTTTTACATCAACATGGATGGGACTGGAGGAGATTATGCTAAGTGAAATAAGTCAAGCAGAGAAAGTCAATTATCAAATGGTTTCACTTATTTGTGGAACATAAGGAATAACATGGAGGACATTAGGAGAAGGAAGGGAAAAATGGGGGGGGAATTGGAGGGAGAGATAAACCATGAGAGACTATGGACCTGAGAAACAAACAGGGTTTTAGAGGGGAGAGGGGAGAGGGGATTGGTTAGCCCGGTGATGGGTATTAAGGAGGGCACGTACTGCATGGAGCACTGGGTGTTATACGAAAACAATGAATCGTGGAACACTACATCAAAAACTAATGATGTATTGTATGGTGACTAACATAACATAATAAAATTAAAAAAAAAAAAAAAAGAAGAAGCAGGAAGGTGTTTGCTGAGCACACTCCCCACGCTGGGCAGCAAATCCTTCCTTGGAGGCAGATGGGGGCATCACACCTCCCGCCCACTCCTGACAGGGGACGGTCACCAGGGGACAGAGGTCACAGCCCCGGCCTGACCTCGGGCTGGCCGGGTGTGTGTGAACAGGCAGGACCCTCTTGGAATGAGTCTACACAATGGAAAGAACACTGAATCCCTCAGATCCTGAGATGCACCTGTTTCCATGCTAATAGCCCTCTAATGTGGTGGCGTCCTCTGATCGCCGGGCCTTGTGATTACATCGTGATTTAACTGTCAGTGTTGTCTTGCTTAGTGACACATGACACGGTGATGCATCATCGCATCCATTTGTCTGAGATGTGGGGAGCGCAGTGTCATCTGCCTCTGACCGGCTATTGGGAAGGTCAGATGTGCCCCGTGATGTCGAGCGGTCCTTGCGAATCATAAACCACTGCACGGCCGTCGTTCAGGCTCTGCCTGCTGAGCATCTTTGGCGGACGTGCCTCCTCTCCAGGCCCCAAGGTCCTCATCCTTTACCCGCGATGGGGGAACGGACGTGACCTTGAGATTTGCTCTCCTGGGGGCTGGGGTGGAGGGGTGTCTCCGGAAACCCCAGGCCGGGGAGCACAGCCAGGCCGCTCTGAGCAGAGATCTCCCAGACGAAATGGAGAGGAAACCTGGGATGAGATGTCTCCCAGGTGCTTCCAGACTGACGTTCTAGGATGGGTAAGGGTCTCCTGAGGTCCCGAGGGCCGGGCAGCCGGCAGAGGTTGGTGTGCCCACCTCTGGGGCACCAGTCACACGCACCCCGGTGGGATCGGGCCCTGGAAGTGTGCAGTGAGCGACCCGTATGTCCACGCCTGTGACCTTGGTGCCGCTCTTCCGGGAAGGGGTGACCGGCCCCGAGCACGTGCTGCTCCTTGGGCCCAGGGAAAGCGGCCCCTGCAGGGGAAACAGAAACCTGAGGAATGACACCGTCCCTGGGAAGTGCGGGCAGTGACACACGGGTGTGTGTGTGCGGAGTCTACACCAGGCGAATGCAGCCCGTCACTTGTTCCTGCTCTGATCCGATTACGGGCAATCGACCGGATGCTCTGCAGTAAAAGGAAAGCCCAGCCAGGCACCTGCAGGCGGGAGTTTCCAGGACAGTGACAGTCCTGACAGCCCCCGGGGCACCGACCACAGCGCGGGAGCCACACTGGGGACAGAGAGTGTGCAGATGACCTGACCCGAGGCATTTGTACCCATGAGCCTCAGCTCCTGGTTTGCTACTTTCAGAAACTGTGGCTTTGTTTTCCTACATGAAAAATCATTTTTATTATTAAAGTTGTAAATATTCATTGTAAAAATAAATAATCCTGTGAGCCTAGTCCTGCAGCATTTCTGCTGGAAATTCTGGAAAAGGAGAGCTGCCTTTTCCGTAAAGAGCCATCCTGTGTCCCCTGAGCCCGCCTGCCTGTGCAGAGAAGCTGAGAGTCATTAGTTTGGCATTCAAGGCTCACGGTGGTCCATCCCAAGTGACACGTAGGGGACAGGGCCATGCTGGCTTCCCACGAGCCACCCCCCACCCCGGGGCTACCTGCCCTCCTTTTGGGAATCTCCCGTCCTGTGTGGGGTGAGCAGGGTCTTGCCTGGTGACACCATCCACCGTGAAAGCTGAGGGGCGAGGCCCTCCCTCTCCCACCCTGCTTTCCTGGCAGTGGGCGCTGGCCTAAGGCTGACCTGTCACATGCTCTTTCCTGAGACTTGGTTTTGAGCAAGTCAAGGAAAGAAGGTCGAGCACAGGGAGGTCACGTGTCCCAGGGCAGCGTCTGGGTCAGCTGGTTCCGGGTGTGACATGCCATGTCTTGGCCCCATGGCTCCTGTGGTTCCCACCTGGTCCCCCCGACTCCTCCAGTCTGTGGGGCTCGAGATCCTGCGGAGAAAGCCCGCTGTGCTCCCGTCACCCAGGTGGGTCTCCATCGCTCACAGCCAAGGACCCGACTGCACCGTGGGCGACCTGGCGGGGTAGGTGAGGATGTCCCTCAGCACCTGCCCTCCTGCTACCGGAGGAAACGATAATCCTCTGGGGCCAGTTCTTAGCTACTTCCCTGTTTTGAAACTCTGAGATCTTGTCTCAGGTGAGAAAACAGGGTCCATGTAAGGTGCGTTCTGGTCGTGCAGATACCCGGTGAGACCACTGGACCCAAGCAAGGAGGGGCGTGCACTGCCAGGACAGGGGACATGAGCAGGAAGTGGCAAGCGGGAGGTGAAGCCCAGGCTTGAGAGGACAAGCTGTCCCCATACTGGATGGCCATTCTGCCCCTTTCCCTGGGACCTCCTGTCCTCCCCGGCCATCCACGCAATCTCTCTCGTCTTCCTGCCTTTCCGATGACATGGCTGGAATGGTGGCCCCTGGTCACCCAGTGTGTGTCTCCTTAGTTCAGTGATATTTGGCACTTTCTTATTGGCCCTGATTAGGTCAAACGTGGCTGCTGGAGGCCACCATGCGCGTGTGCGGGGCTGGCATGGGAGAAGGACCGCAGGTGAGCACGGGCCTCAGTTTGTCCACCTCGGAGCCCTGGGGACGGTGTCTGTTTCAGGGACGCTGTGCGGGTCATCAACACACACCTCCCTCGCCGAGTGTCAGAATGGATTAACCCACCCCCCTATCAGAGGGATCTACAAATTACTTTTTAATAAATGGCCTCTTTGGAAAGTGCTCCAGGGAGAAAGATGATCTCTGGTTCTTATAGCCCAAGTCTGTTTCCCTTTGAGATAAGGACTGATTTGTAACACTCATCATAAAGCATTAATTTTACTTCTGTGGGACGAACTCCAGAAGCATTTCTATTTCGCAAGCCTATCAAATTATAGGCGGTTTTGAGCAAGAGTTTTCATAAGCAGCGTGTCTGGCTTACCGTCAATAATACGAGAAGTCTCAAAAATAATTAGATTATCTCCCTCCATCTCCCCTCCCTGGTGAGCTGTAATATGTGTGAAAATGTCAAGGAAGGGGCTCCGTGCCGAAGGCTCCATGTCCACACAGAGCATGACAAGCCCGCCTTCCCTGGCCATGCGAGCTTTGATTTTCTTGGTCTTCTTTTTAATCAGGCCTCCTTTTTTTGTTTGTTTGTTTCATTTTAATGTGTTGAAATATAAACTGCATACCATGACATTTGCCCCTTTAAAGGGTACAATTCAATGGTTTTTAGTATTCACAAGCTTGTGTGAACATCACTACGAATGCCAGAACATTTTCATCCCTTCAAGAAGACCCCACACCCATGAGCAACCGCTCCCTGCAACCGTCTTAGGTGATCACAGAACCTATTTTCTGTTTCTATGGATCTGCCTGTTCTGGACATTTCTTATAAATGGAATCATTTCTGCCTGGCTTCTTTCACTTAACCTAATGTTTTCAGGATTTATCCACATTGTAGCATGCATCTTTCCTTTTTATGGCTGCATAATAGTTCATGCAATGGTTTTATGTGTAGAACAGTTCATATTTCAACAAACAAGCAAGCAAACAAACAAAGCAATGGAAGGTCTCATGTCGCTGACGAGTCTAGAGGTGTGGTGAGCAGGATTCTGAGGTGATTCCCAATGGCCCTCATATAATCTCCTCTTGAGTGTGGGTACAGCCCGTAAATATGATGAGATATTAATCCTGTGGTTATGTGATGTTATGTGACAAAAAGGATTGTGCAAGTCTAGTTCAGGTCGTTACTTAGTTGACTCAGTTAATCAAAAGAGAGATCACACAGGTGCACCCGACTTAATGACTCCCGCTCTTTTAATCCGAGTCTAGGGATAAGAGACAGAGGACAGTGGGGATTCAGAGCATGTGAGGGATTCAACGTGCTGTTGTTGGCTTGAAGAAGGAGGGACCCAAGTGACAAAGACAGTGGGAGTCCTCTAGGAGCTGTGGATGGTCCCAGGTGGACTTCCAGCAAGAACACGGGCACTTGAGGCTGAGGGACAAACGACACTGAATTATGCCAACCACATGAGCTGGCTCAGAGGCATATTGTTTCTGTCAGAGCCTCCAGGTGAGAACTCAGCACCTTGCTTTCAGCCTTGTGGTGCCCTGAGCTGAGAGCCTACTCATGCTGTGCTGAACTCCTAACCTACAGAACTGTGACCTAAAAAACAGATGTTGTGTGGTATGGAGTGTGTGGTAATCTGATGTAGCAGTAGAAAACGAATGCAAGAAACACTCTGACTTCAGGTATGGCTGTATCCAGGTACTTAAAAAAATGTCACCAGGACTCAGTTTCTCTGCATCTCTCAAGTCTAATCCCTTCCCCCTACTCAGGTCTCAATAATGTTTGGGGTCCCTTTGTGGGGAGGGCACCAGCTGCTCCTTCTTCACCCTCTCTCCTCCTCTTCTCCCTCCAGTGCCTCCAGGGTTGGGACAGCAGCAGGAATGTGGAGGCATGGTACAGGAGAAAGGGTCTTTGCCTTTTTCATGCCAGTGATGACTGATGTGTAGCAGGTAAACAAATGTTGGCACTCTTGTCTGGTATGTTTCCTTCATTAATTCATCATTCATTCATTGAATAAATATTTACCAAGCACTGGAACGGCAGGCACTGTTCTTGGCACTTGGGATACAGCCATCGAGAAGACACAACACCTGCTCACATGGAGCTTGCATTTCCATTAAGACAGACAAGCAGAAGCCAAATATCTATGTACATTATTTAGTACCTTAGAGGGTTCCAAGTGCTATGGATAAAGGCAATGCGGGGTCGGGGTGCGGGGTCCCTTGGCCCCCTATAGTTCTCTGCAGCATTCATGCTTCCCTGAGTGCAGACTGCCTGGGGCTTGTGATGGTATTTTCAGGTGAATTTCTTGTTCTTCTCACCAGTGGGAGGCAGCTGGGAGCGTCTTGGTTCTCCACAGGGACCATCAATTAACTAAACCTGCAGGCACCTTGACAAAGGGCAATGAGCTCAGGTAACGTGGCTAAACATACCTGCACAGACGGAGTCTAGCACAGGGACACGGAGGCCAAAATTATTTGCAAGTCCATTTGTCAGTCAATCAATATTTGTTAATAGACAACATCCTGGGGAACAGGCATGCATTCATTCCTGGCCTTCATGGAGATTCCAGTCTAGAAGGGGAGATAGCCATTCAAAGAATAAATAAGAATGATCACATGATAATTTGAGGGTGTACAAAAGGCTCTGAGGGGAATATTGGGTTCTGGGAAAGTCTAGCATTTTCCTTGGGGTCAGGGGACAAGGCCTAGGGCTTAGGGGTTGGGAATGGAGGGAAAGCATATGAAAGGGAAGACACCAAGGGGAAGTAAGAATTTGCCAATGACTGCAGGTGGGGGGAGGGGAAGAGTGGTTCAGGCAAAGGGAACAGCATGGACCAAAGCCTGGAGGTGAGGACGATACCATGGGTTCCTGGAACAAAAGACCATCCCACAGGCTGGAGGTGAGTGGGGGGAGGAAGGATGGGGAGCTCTCCTTCATTGATCTATTTGTTTCTTCTGCCAATCCCAGACTATCTTGATTACTGTAGCTTTATAGTTTGTCTTAAAGTTGGGTAAGGTCAGCCCTTCAATTTTGTTCTTCTCCTTCAATACTGTATTGGCTATGCTGGGTCTATTTGCCTCCCCATAAGAACTTTAGAATCAGTTTGTTGAGATCCACAAACTACCTTGCTGGGATTTTGATTGGGTTTTCATGGACTCTGTAGGTCAAGTTGGAAAGAACTGACATCTTGACAATATTGAGTCTTCCCATCCATGAGCATGGAATATCTCTCCACATATTTAGTTCTTTGATTTCTTCCATCAGGATTATAGTTTTTCTCATATAGACTTGTAGATATTTTGTAAGATTTATACCTGATTATTTCATTTTTTGGGTGCTAATGTAAATGGATTTGAACTTTTAATTTTAAATTCCACTTGTTTATTGCTGGCATATAGAAACACAGTTGACTCTTTAAAAAAAGATTTATTTATTTATTTGAGAGAGTGAGAGTGTGTGCGTGTAGGGGGAGGGGCAGCTCCCTGCTGAGCATGGAGTCTGATGAGGCGCTCCATCTCACGACCCTGAGATCATGACCTGAGCCCAAATCAAGATTTGGATGCTTAACTGACTGAGCCACCCAGGTGCCCACGACTGACTTTTTAATATCAATCTCATATCCTGAAACCTTGCTATGATTTCTTATTAGTTCCAAGAGGGTTTTTTGTTGTTGTTGTTGTTGATTCTTTCAGATTATCTGCATAGAGGATCATGTCATTTGCAAACAAAGACAGTTTTCTTTTTTTTTTTTTTAAGATTTTATTTATTTACTTGAGAGAGAGAGAGCGAGCAAGAGCGAGAGAGCACGAGCAGGGGAGAGGGGCAGAGGAAGAGGGAGAAGCAGACTCTCTGCCGAACAAGGAGCCCGATGTGGGGCTCGATCCCAGGACCCCCGGACCATGACCTGAGCTGAAGGCAGATGCTTAATTGACTGAGCCACCCAGGTGCCCTGACAATTTTATTTCTTTTTAAAAATCTGTATACTTATTTCACTTTCTTGTCTTATTGCATTAGCTAGGACTCCTAAATAGGGAGCTCTGCAAAGCACAATGAGTGCAAAAGTTCTGAACTGGGCTGAGTCTGTTCTATTTGAGAAACTGTGATAAGGCCAGTGAGCAGGAACTTGGCAGGCCTGGGCATGGTAGGCTGGGGGCAAGTCGGGATGTCCTAGGGCAATGGGAAAGTTTTAAAGGATTTTAGGGAGGGGAATGACATTTGGGGACACTGCATATTCTGGGAATCTCAGTAAATTCATAGTTTGAACGTTAAGAAGATTACTTGTGTGTATAGAGACAAAGAGTAATGTTTTTATAACTGTGATGAAATCATATAGAAAGTACTTGACACTAATTTTTTAAAAGATTATCCAAAACGATAGATTTATTTCTCAAATTCATGACAGTTATACATTTTTAAATTTTAATTTCAATTAATTAACATATATTATATTATTAGTTTCAGAGGTACAGTTCAGTGATTCATCAGTCTTATATAATACCCAGTGCTCATTACATCACATGCCCTCCTTCATGTCCATCACACAGTTACCCCATCCCCCCAACCCTCTCCCCTCCAGCCACCCTCAGTTTGTTTCCTATGATTAAGAGTCTCTATGGTTTGTCTCCCTCTCTGGTTTTGTCTTGTTTTATTTTTCCCTCACTTCCCCTATGATCCTCTGTTTTGTTTCTTAAATTCCACATATGAGTGAAATCATATGATATTTGTCTTTCTCTGATTGACTTATTTTGCTTAGCGTAATTCCCTCCGGTTCTATCCATGTCATTGCAAATGGCAAGATTTCATTTTTTTAATGGCTGAGTAGTATTCCATTATATATATATATACCACATCTTCTTCATCCATTCATCTGTTGATGGACATCTGGACATAGTTTGGCTATTGTGGACATTCCTGCTATAAACATTGGGGTACAGGTGCCCCTTCAGGTCACTACATTTATATCTTTGGGGTCAATATCCAGTAGTGCAATTTCTGGGTCATAGGGTAGCTCTATTTTCAACTTTTTGAGGAACCTCCATGCTGTTTTCCAGAGTGGCTGCACCAGCTTGCATTCCCACCAAAAGTGTAGGAGGGTTCCCCTTTCTCCGCATCCTCGCCAATATCTGTCATTTCCTGACTTGTTAATTTTAGCCATTCTGACTGGTGTGAAGTGGCATCTCATTGTGGTTTTGATTTGAATTTCCCTGATGCTGAGTGATGTTGAGCATTTTTTCATGTGTTTGTTGGCCATTTGTTTGTCTTCTTTGGAGAAATATCTGTTCATGTCTTCTGCCCATTTCTTGACTGGATTCTTTGTTCTTTGGGTGTTGAGTTTGATGAGTTTTTTATAGATTTTGGATACTAGCCCGTTATCTAATAAGACATTTACAAATATCTTCTCCCATTCTGTTGGTTGTCTTTTGGTTTTGTCGACTGTTTCCTTCGCTGTGCAAAAGCTTTTTATCTTGATGAAGTCCCAATAGTTCATTTTTGATAGTTATGCATTTTAAGATTGACAGAGCAGAGGGGGGTCTGGCTGGCTCTGTCAGAAAAGCATGTGACTGTTGATCTCGGGGTCGTGAGTTCAAGCCCCACACTGGGTGTAGAGGTTACTTAAATAAATAAATAAACTTAAAAGAAAAAAGATTGACAGAGCAGAAAAATTTACTGGCTGGCACAAAGATGTTAAAGGTATCTATTTAAAACCAAATCACCAATTTTTATACTCTCCAAAGTAATTTGACTGCTGTGTTTCTTTTGTTAGATGCAAACAAAGAATATTAATGAATGCTTTGAACATTTCTTTCCTCAAATTATAAGTTTTGATAGCAGAATTTTAATTGAAAAATAAACTATCAATTATTAAAAGACCTGTATATTTTATGACAGTTTCTATATTTTGTGGAAATTACCAGAGAATATTGTGCTGTTTACCTGGTAGCTGTCAGCAGCTCTAAGTAACTTTTTTCTTCTGATTTTAAAAGATTTGCTCATTCTCGAAAATTTGGAAAAATACTGCAGAAAATGGAAGCCAATTCTAACTATACTGCTCATACGTTACCATTGTTGGTGTCTTGGTTTATCTCTTGAGGATTTTCCCTGAATATGGGTGTAAGTCTGATGAGAGCACAGTGTACATCTTTTATCTACTGTTTTTTTCTCATTTCACATGCTATCACGAACATTTTCCATGCTACTAAAAACATCATGTAAACCTATTATAAAATTATCCTCCAACGTTCCCTGGACAATTTATGCAATCTTCTACATTCCTATGGTGTTGGACATTTGTTTTCAATTTTGCTGTTAAAATTTATGTTGCAATGAACATCTCCCTACATAACTTTGGTTCATATTTATGAATAACTCCTCAAGATAAAGTCTTCTGTGTACAATGGCTGCATTGGGAATTAGTGTTTTTTTTAAAAAAGCTCTTGACGGGGCCACCAAATTGCTTTTGGAAACACTGGGACTGAAAGCCCCATTGGTAGGTGTTCTGTGTTCATGGAGCTTCTCTGAAACCACAGAGGAGAGGGTCAGGAAGGGGCATGTCTGTCTTCTGATAGCAAAGCCCCCCGGCTTTGTCTCTCTGACCCTGCGTTGGGAAGTGGCTTTCCCCCTGAGACCCGCACTGTGGGCATTCTGTGCCCCTGTCACCGTGTCCTCACAGGCACAGAGTAGTACATGTTGAAGAGTGTTTGTGTTCGATGTGTTTTGTTCCTTTCATTTGCTGAGAATTCGTTGCTGGGACCGGCTAGGCCGGGCTGGTTCTAACTTCTCTGTCAGGGGGACTGGAGCCCCGCTTCAAGCCAAGAAGAAACCAAGTCCCTGCGCCCCTGAAAGTCATTTGGGGCCCAGCAGCCCATCTGGCAAGGACCCCCCACTCACTTGGAGAAGAACGGTCAGTAACCCAGAGTGTAGACGGGAACTGTTCTGTACCAGAATCCACACCTGCTCCCTGATGGGAGGCCTGGGAACCCGGCTCTGGTTCCCGGTCCCCCCAGTGGGGCGGCCCCGTTAGCATGTGGTTATCGGGCACCCTGCAGATGCTCCAGACCCGTCCCTTCCAGCCTCTCTGGTTCGGGGAGCCTGGGGACACAGGCTCATCTACTACACGTTGTGGCAGGGTGTCCCGTCCTGCTGGCGCCCCATCTTCTGACACCTCACCCGACGATCTAGGCACCAGGTCCCGCAACCATTTCATCCCGGAGGCTGATCCCAGAGCCTATTTCACGGCTCATTCAAAAGGAAGATGAGGAGGAGTATTCTGTGCCATCTAGTAATGATTTCATTCCCGAGGGACCTGCTCAGCAGCAATCCCAGCACAGCCCGGTGCCTGGACCGTTTGCAATTTGCCATTCTGATTAAAACCACCCAAACCCCATCAAGCTCTGCATTGGGCCCCCAACAGAGGCGGCACCGCCGGGCCCTCGGGGACACACGTCCCATCTGGTCACCGTGAAGGAGGCTCGGAGGGGAGGGGAGCAGAGCGTGTCTGACTCACATCAGGCCGTGGAGGTGGGAAGTGACACCCACCAGTGACGGGACTCCAGGCCCCCCCTGAAGACAGCCATCCCTGTGAAAATACATCTGAGAAACGTTAGCCCCAGAGGACAGAACAGAGCCCTGTTCATGCCCGTGTTTCTGGGCACACCCACCGCCCCCCTTCCCGCCGTCCTGGCTGCTCCTGGTGGAGACCCCGGGGACAGCCTGGCCAGCCCTCGAAACAGGGCGCCACGGGGCGTGAGTGGAGGAGCAGGGGCTTGGCTGTCGGCGGGAGGTTTCAGGGACGGGGACAGAGCCACAGTCTGCATCGACATGCCGGGGCCAGCTTGATGCCCCTGCCGGCCTGTCCCCGGGTCCCCGCAGGTCTCCATGGTGCTTCTGCAGCTCTCCGTGCTCTCCGGAGCCTCGAGGTCCTGCGGGTCCTTGAAGAGGCTCCGTCCTCCCACCACGAGCCAGGAAGGGCCCTCCTGGGACCACAGACTCCGAGAACCTGTCCCGGGTGAAAAAGATGGTGGCTGCACCGTGGGGGCTCTGGGGTCGCAGGCAGCAGAATCCACGCTGAGTTCTGAAGCAAGGACGAGAGGACGTGACCAGAAGGACGTGGGGAGCAGGGCACCAGGCTCGGAGGGCGGGGACCAGGGCGTCCTTGGGGTGTGGGCCGAGGAACGCACGGGAAGTTTGCTGTTGGGGCAGACGGATCAAACCCTCCGGGGAGAACAGATGGGTCCCCACCCACAGGAGGCAGCGGGGCCACAGCGCCAACGGCCACCCCAGGACCTGTCCCCAGCGCGATGCCTCTTCCCCGACCCTGGCCGGGACCCTCCCCCCTCTCCCCTGCCTCCCCTCTTTCCTTCCTTCACCAGACAGTATTAATTAGCTATAAACTGCCAGAAATGACTCTCAATATTTAAATTTGAGTTGTCACCAAACTTGGTCTTGTATTTGCCTCTCTTTGTACCTCTATCTCTAAGATGAAAAAGAGAGCCCTGTGAGTCAAGTGGAGAGTTGCGGAGGGACCTTCAATCTGTCAAAATGGCCTTTTTCATGCAGGAAATGTCAGCAGGTGGAAATGGATGAAATCTGGCACCATGTTGCTTGCGACCCTGAGGTGAGGGTCTTTGAAGTGACCTTTATTCCAAAGATATCACAGTAAAAAACTATTATAAAAGATGCTCTCATGAGTGATAGGGACCTGATACACACTGTATTCATCAGGGGTCTCCAGAGAACAGAACCAGTAGGATGTGTATGTATAAAAAGAGATTTGTTTTGAGGAACTTACTCACACAATTATGGAGGCTGGCAAGTCCAAAATCATCAGGATGGGCTGGCAGGCTGGAGGCCCAGAGAAGAGCAGATCCTGCAGCTCAAGTGTGAAGGCTGTCTGCTGCAGAATTCCCTCTTCCTTGGGGGACGTCAGGCTTTCTTCTATGCAGGCCTTCAACTGATGGGATGAAGCCCACCCACATCGTGCCGGGCAACAGCTTTACTCCAAGTCCACTGATTTAAATGATGCTCTCAGGGGCACCTGGGTGGCTCAGTCGGTTCAGCGTCCGACTATTGATTTGGGCTCAGGTCATGATCTCAGGGTTGTGAGATGGAGCCCTGTGTCGGGCTCCAAGCTCAGTGCAGAGTCTGCTTGTCCCTCTCCCTCCCCCTCTGCCCCTCCCCCAGCTCACACTTTCTCTCTCAAATAAATAAATAAATAAATAAATAAATCTTTAAAAAATTAAATAAATGATGTTCTTATCCCAAAACGCCCTCACGGAAACATCCAGATTAATCTTTGACCACATATCTGGTCACTGTGGCCTGGCCAAGTTGGCACAAAATTAACCATCATGCATGGGTTTGGATTTTCAACCTTCTGGTTTCTGAATGTCAAAGAGGGGTAGGATGTCCATTTTCTGTTCCCTGGCACAATGGTCATCTATTGTTCCTTCCTGCCCATGTCTCCTGAGAACCCCATCTCAGGAACCACCATGCCTTCACGCTTGGGCCAAGGGGTCCCATATTCCGTTCCCCTGGCCACTGTGATTGGCCCAGAGATGGGCCCATAACTCAAGGCGGGACAGTGGGAGAGATAGCTGGACTCCGCTGAAGTTGTGGAGAAATGGCTATCCTTTCTGTTGGAGTCACTGAGCTGAAGGCCAAGTTGTAAACCTGTTGGAGCCATTGTTCTCTACGTCATCAGAAGAGCCTTCTTGAGAATGAAGTAAACACAGAGGAAGGCGCAGTTGAGAGAGACGGAGGGAGGGAGGGAGAGAGAGAGGGCAATTGGGGGGACCCACAGGAACCTTGGATACAGCAAGAGGAACATATGAACTTCTCAGCTATGGGGGCCAGTGCACTCTTTCTTCGCTTAAATAGTTCACATTTGGTTTCCGTCTCATGATTTGGAGACCAAAGATCCTGATTAATAGCCCCAGGAATTGCAGACCTTAAGAAACCTAGATAATAATAAGAGGAATTAAGGCATGATTATCATGACTGGCAGAGACGAAATTATATATAATTGTGATTATCTTTTTACTCTGATATTAAAATACAAAATATATAGAAAAATAGACCCAAGCAAAGCTTTAGGAAGTTATTTCATGGAGAAGAAATGGAGAGCAGAGATTGATTTGAGAACTTCCGTGTACGAGGAAACGTAGAGTTTAGCATGTTCCTTACTACATTGGGGTGCAGATGATTTCCTCTGAGCCTTGGTGGCACAGCCATACCCCACGGCACCCCAACGAGTACTGCCTCTGCCTGGTTAGGGGGAGGTCTGCTACCTGACAAACACCTGAGGCCAGTCTCTTGTGCAGGAAGAGCATCTCTGGTCCTCCTGATGTTCATCCACATTCCTGCCATTTCATGTATTTTATTTGTAGTTGTTTTACTAAATATTAAATAGAAAAAAGAGCATTTATACAATGTGGGTAAGATGTAAAGAACATGGATGCAATGAACACATGTGACCTCCCCCGAGTTTAAAACATAGAAACTGAAGAAATAGAACCTTTGATGTTCCTGGGGGGCCACTCGTGAATCCCAGCCCTTCCCCTTCCCCCACAGAGGGAACCACTTTCCTGATTTTGTCTTTATTATTCCTGTGCTTTTCTTCCTAGTTCCACCACGTGTGTGTGCATCACGTATGTATATAATATAGCTGTTATAGACTGAATGTTTGTGTCCCCTCCCCAAACTTATGGTTGAATCCTAACCCCCAAAATGGTATCAGGAGTTGGGGGCCTTTGGGTGATTGGGCCATGAGGGTGGAGCCCTTGTGAGTGGCATTAGTGCCTTTATAGGAAGAGACACGAGAGAGCTCTTTTGTTCTTTTTGCCCCGTGAGGACGCAGTGACAGGATGGCCTTGCACGAACTGGGAAGCGGGCCCTCACCAGACACAGAACCCGCTGGTGCCTTGATTTGGGCTCTCCAGCCTCCAGAACTGTGCGAAACAAATGTTTGTTGTTTAAGCCCCACCGTGTATGGTGGTTTGCTATGGCAGCCCAAATAGACTGAGGACAATTGCATTTAGTTTTAGAACTTTGATATTAGGAATTCTACTATTCTATTCACACCTATTCTATTACGTGTGAATGTTTCTGCGTGTCCGCTTGCTATGGGCATTTACGAGATGTCTATTTTTGCTCACCCTTCTCTTCCTGAGATTCATCCATGTTGACGTTGTTGTCTGGTTTTGTTCATTTGTCACGGCTGCGTGGCTTTTCATCGTGTGATGGGGACAGGAGACATGCATGCATTCTCTCACTGATGAGCACCTTGGGGCATGGAGGATGGTGTTGCTACGAACGTCTTATGCATTTCTCCTGTGCACGAATGCAAGGTTCTCGCCAGTTGCTTTTCATTTTTTTGATTTCACCCTAGGTAGGAAATGTGATTTGTATCATAACCCAAACACACACACACACACACACACACACACACACACACACACACTTTCACATGCATGTATGACAAAGAGATATCACGATGTATTCTTATCCTTGTAATGGGTGACAGTGCTTGGATCTATTTTATTTACTTAAAAAATGCTGGTGTTTTGAAGATTCACTGATGGAAGCCGTGCCCTTGTTTATATACCTAGGAGTAGAATTGTTGGATCATCACGTGTGCACGGCACCATAGTAACTAGAAAAAAACAAATGTGTCTGTGAAAACGGTTGTAACAACTTCTCTCTCACCAGCAGTGGGTGAGAGGTCTCCTGCTCCATGATCCCCCCAACGCTTGACTTTGTGGGGTTGTGAGATTTTCGCCAATCTTGTGGGTGTTACGTGGTGTCTCATTATGTTTTAATTTGCCTTTCCCAAGTGCTATGGAAGTTAGGAATGTTTTCATGTTTTTCTTGGCCATTCACTCACATTTCCTCTTGTGTGGAGAGCTGGCTCAAGTCTCGGCCCGTTTTCTACTGGATTGTTGGCATTTTTGACTTTCCCTTTCCTGAGGGGATTCTTCGTGTGGTCTGGATATGAATCCTGGTGGCTATATGTGTGGAAATACTGGTTCTAATATACCAGCATCAGCCTGAGGAAAGCCTCTGTTAGTTTGTCGGATAATGTGAGGGATCCTGAATATCGGTGGGGTGGGGGGGGCTGAGCCTGGGAGAGAGTCTCTTCAGGGCAGCTGGGGTTCTGGGGGGGACAGTGAGCATCTTCTGCCTTCTCACGAGGACCCCGGAACTGTGCAAGGACCTTGACATAGATGGCCTCGCTTAACGCTCACAAAACCCCAATGAAGTCAGTATTTTTATCTTCATTTTATAGGCCAGTGAGAATCCGAGAGGTTAACTGCACATGCAACTTCAGACACCTGCTGAAGGCAGAACCAGTGTCCAGAGTTCAAGTCTGTCTTACTCCCAACCTGGTGCTTTTGAGACCACACTGCTGCTTCCTTCATGAGGTGGGTACTTTGAGGTTTAGTTTACAAGTGAGAAAATAGATGCGTGGACGGTCTAAGTGATCTGTGTCAGCCTGTGTGGCTAGTGCGTGGCCCTGATAGGATCCAAACTCAGATGGACCTAACTCCAAGTGTCCTGTGTCCTCACTGCCCGTCACCTGTTTGTGGAATCGATGGAGGAGAAAACCACAGGGTGGGGGTGGTCATCCCAACACAGGCGTGGGGAGAGAGCCCAGAATGCCCATCCGGGGCTCCTGCCCAATGCTCCAGCCCCTGCTTGCGGGAAGTTCACAGCTGATTCACCATTGCATTAACCTCCAGCATCTGGGTAAGTTTTCTTTTCCTTTTCTTTAAGATTTTATTTATTTATTTGTCAAAGAGAGAGGGCGAGAGAGTGCACGCGCACAAGCGGGGGAGCTGTAGGCAGAGGGAGAAGGAGGCTCCCCGCGAGCCGGGAGCCCGATGCGGGACTCGATCCCAGGACCCTGGGACCATGACCTGAGCCGAAGGCAGACGCTTAACCGACTGAGCCACCCAGGCGCCCCTGGGTAAGTTTTCTACTCAAAGATTGCCGTCGCTCCCAAGCTAGGGACTCCACGAGAATGCTCCCCATGGAATTGCCGAGGCTGCACAGCAAAGCAAAGAGACGCCACGACCCTGTTCACTATAGAGCAGAGAGAGCCGAGAGCCCTGAAGGCCATTCTGGGCTGACCCGCTGGACTTCTGTGGGTCACAGGCTGGCCCCTGGCAAACCACTGTGGCCGTGGGTGGGGCGTGCCCACCGGCTCAGCCTGGGTCGCAAGCCCGGGGCTGGGAGGGAGGCTGGCCCCACTGAAAACAGCGGGGCGGAGAGTCGGGTCGGGTGGTTTTCCAGGGAAACTGTGTGTGCATTAGGGACCGAAGTGGGGAGGGGTTGGGAGGAGAAAGAGAAGGCACAAACCATCTCCCCGCTAACGGAGTGCATCGGCGGACATGCGGCACCGTAACAGCTCTGTTCGAGGGCGCGGTTTGGGAGAGCCGGATGGTTCATGCTCCTGTTTCACGTCAGGCAGCCCCTCGGCCCCTGAGGCGACAGCAAGTGGTACTTGCAAGTGCTCTAAGAACCACAATGTCCAGTGTGACTTTACAAGTCCCCGGAGGGTCATACGGTCGGTTTCCCCTGACCATTCATGCCACAGAGGCTTACGGAGCGCTCAGTGGGTGTGGGACCCGGAGCGAGGGGCGGGGGTTCCGGGGACGAGCCGGGCGGGGAGCTGCTGTCCTCGCGGGGAGCTGACAGAGAAGAAGCAGGTACACAGACGCGGGACCCAGAGAAGTTCAGCGTGACCAGCGCATGGAGGCAAGTAAACCGCGGGGGCGTGATGGCGGGGTTCCCGTTAGATCGGGGGTCCCCCGAGGAGGGGGCTTGGGGGCTGAGACCCAGGGCGTGGGAGCAGCTGCCGGGGGCTCCGGGCGGAGTGTCAGTGGCCGGCAGGGTGCCCCCACAAAGTCCGAGTTAATTGCTCGTGGCTTCTGGGGGAGCAGCGACCTCTCGGATGGTCCTCCTTCCCGCTCCTGTCTGTGGCCTTCGCGGCGAGGGCGGGGCTGCAGCTGCCACTTTGCTGCCGACTCGCCCGGCCTGAGCGTGTCCCCTGGGTCATCTGTATTTGCCCTTCAGCAAATGGAGGGACGCAGATTCTCGAACTCCACCCTAGTTATTTTAGAACACACAAGTCCTTCTGAGTCCCGGAGGTTTGCCTGTCAGTGTAACCTTAGGCACGCGTGCGTTCACGCAGGCATTCCACAGAGATTTAGGAAGCGTCTGCCTCGTGTCTGACACCGTTCTAGGTACTGGGCACAAAGCAGCGAGAAAACCAGACACACGAACAGGGAGATCCCTGCCCTTGTGGGTCGGACGTCCTGATGAAGAAAGACGAACGCTGCCAGGAATGTTATCAGTGGAAGGAATGGTCTGTGGGTCCTGGCCAGTGCTTTGGTGGGAACTAAAGCAGGGAAGGGACAGTGAGTGTGCGGGATGTGGTGGGGGATGTGTTCTCCAAGTGGGCTCCTGGAGCTTTCCTTGAGAGAGTGAGGGAGAGGGAGCAACTCCGAGACTCTCTGAGGGGAGGAGCTTTCCCAGCTGATGGAATGGTCGTGCAAAGGCCCTGGGGTAGGCCTGCACCTGGTATTGCCAGGCACAGCCAGGAGGGCAGGGAAGCCAGAGAGAAGGGAGAGAGGGGTATGAGCCAGGGGGAATCAGAGTAGTGAGGAGGGGCTGAGTCGGGCAGGCCTCCAGGGCACTGTAAGAACTTGGCTTCTACTCCGAGTCAGGTGGGAGCCGCAGAGGGTTTTGACCAGAGGAGTGACAGGACCTCATTCCACTGTTGGTTTGGTTGAACTCACTTCTTAAACAGGACTTGGCCTCGGCCGTCTCAGAGTCCCGTGGCTGCTGACACGTCCACTCCTGGCACCTGCGTGGCTGGGTGGCCCAGGGCCTGCTCTGCCTGGGCCTCCCATTTGTGGCATTTCTCACATTCATGGCCTTCCGAGCCTGGCCCATTTATGAGCCTCATTACACCTTGGCACAGAGAATGAGGCTCAGCAAATGGCTCATAAAGCATCTTTTTAAAGGTTGATGGTCACTGGTGAGGGAAGAAAGGGCCAGTGAGCATGGATGCTCTCTTTGATGAAGAGGATTTTCAATTAAGTGAAATGAGAGCCACGCCTCCTTACAGGTACCTGGTCTGATTACCAAGCAGCCTCGGGGTGTCTTGGAGGCTGGGACCGTCAGCCCCGCGTGAGCTACAAGAGCTGGTACCTAAGTGGCTGCCAGGTGGGGGGGTCAGGCGGTCCCAGCCCTGCCGCCTGCTCGGCGCAGGTGAGCTGTGTGTGTGCAGGGACTGTGCTGCAGGGACCGCGTCTGGCCAGGAACTCCTGGGAGGGCAGGGAGAAGGTCTGTTTTCGGATTCGTCGTGCATGGGGCCTGGCACCTGCTCTGGCCAAGGCAGGTGTGTAGGGGTGGGGTCGATCTCAGATAATGGGCCCCGCTCAGTGGCCCCGGCGACAAGAAGGGAAATGAGCCTGAGAGTGCTCTTGGCCACACCTCACCAAACTCCGACAGTATTTCCAGGCGCCATTGCCGTACTCGGTGTTCGTGCATTAGTAGGGACGAGTGTCGGCCGAGGGTATAACAACTGCCTCCAAGCCTCGAGGTGGACACACGCAGGGCTCTTGTCTCGGTCTCTCTGCATGGAGAAGCTCTCCTGGCAAGATCTCCTCTAAGCCATGGCTCAGGGATTCAGGTTCCTTCAATTTCATGATGTCACCATGCTCAGCTTGTGTGTTCAAGGTCCCCGTGTCAGAGGACGGGAGACGAGAGGCTCAGAGTGTTTACGGCTCAGTCTGGCATTGTCTTATGTCCCTTGCACCTTTGTTCTCTTGGTTAGAACTCAGGCCCATGTTCCCAGAGTCACGGCAAAGAGGCTGGGGAATGTCATTGTCCTGTGTATCCAGGAAGAGCAGATGGGGTTGGTGAGCAGGTGGCCAGTCTCGGTCACACCTGGTGAGCTCGGCAGCTGCAGACACTGGGAATGAGTTATTCATTCACCCAGCATGCACTGTGTTTCCTGAGCAGACCCCGTGCCAGGCACTGGGGACACGTTGTGAACAGAACAGATGAGGTTCTGGCCTCATGGAACCTCTGTTCTCGTGGGGAGAGACAATAAACTGATAAACAACATGAATGTTTGCTATAATGCCAGTTAGTGATTAGTGATGAATGCAGGAACCATAAAGGAAGACAAGGGACTGGAGAAGGAGGAGACGCTCTGTTTTACATAAGAGGTCAGGGGGCTGCTCTGGTGACTCTGAGCAGGGACAGGGAGTGAGGGAGCAGGCCTGGGAACCTTCAGGGAGAAGAGGTTTCCAGGCAGAGGGAACAGCGATGCCGAAGTGCAGAGGCCAGCATGTGCCAGGCTGTTTGAGGATGGTGGGGAGGCTGGTGGGGCTGAGTGTGGCAGAAGAAGGCATCTGGGGTGGTTGGGGAAGGTCAGGGATGCAGAGAACATAGGTCTCCTGGGGGAAGGTTTTCAGTTCGTTCCTGGCTCAGTAGGAAGGTCTGGGGGTGCTGGGAGTGGGCGACAGCACGACTGGGTCCTGGCTCAGAGGAGCTCCTCCTGCGAGGCTGGAGCCTCGAGAGGGCTTCTTTCTCTTCCTCCCCGACCATCCTCAGTTTCAAAATCTCTGTGGATTAGTACTTTTTATTCTTTGCAGCCCTGAAAGGAACATCTCTTTCCCAAGTCTCTGGGAGTGCCCTCACACAATCTGGTATATCTTATATTAATTATGACCTGAAAGGAGAAAGTGTATTAAATTCTGAGATTAGATACTATGAAACAAGGATTTTGAAGAGAGGTATAAGCCTCATAAGGGCAAAGGGTGGATTAAAGGAAATGTGAGGTGGAGAAACTTTTCAGTAAATAAAACCACACCTCTTGGGTGAGTTTATTGCCACAACCTTTCTGGAGGGCAATTTGGCACTGCAGAGCAGCTGTACCTCAAGGTGCATAACTTCAGGCCCCAAATTCCATGGACAGGAATTTATCCCAGGGAAATAATTAGAAAAATATGCAAAGATGGATCTCTTAAGAATTTTTATAAGAGGAATGACGTATCAAAGCCTAAATGCCTGGTGGGGTAGGTGGGGAGCAGAGACTGCTCTCCTGTGCCCTGACACCCAGGATGTTCTTCGGATGAGGAAGCAGGCACAGAGAGCTTAAGCAATTTACCCAAGGTCACCCAGCAGCTAGTGGCAGAGCTGGATTTGAACCAGGGAGGTGATTCCAGAGCTCGCGCTATTCCCCACTCGGCTCTGCCACCTCCGGGGCCTCGAAGGGGGATGAGAATGTCCGCCTCGGAAGAACACAGAGATTTCTCTGGGAGGCAAGAGGATGGAGCAGGACGTGGAGGTCTGAAGTGGGGAGTCCTGGGGCCCAGTCCTTGGTGCTGCGAACACCGGGCTCAGGTGGCAGGACCGTGGTGGCTGAAGTATCCCCAGCGGGTCTGGGGATGGAACCAGCTCTGCCACTCCTGCTTGGAATGGGGGTTGTGTCCTTTGCTGCCCTGCCCCCCCATCGGCCCCCTCGGGGTCCCGAGCCAGCAGCCTGGCCCTATGGCCTCCCGAACACCACGAGACCCCCCTACCCCTGCTCCACGAGGGACTGGGAAGGAAAACCTGCTTTTGTATGGGAAATCAGGTGAGATCCGGCTGCAAATAGGTGTATCTTTTATTCATTATATTTTATTTATAATATTATAATGTTCTTTATTATAAATATAAAGTATAAAATATTAAAATACAAAATATTATATTTTATTTATAATATTAATTATAATAAATAATATTAATGTATTAAATGTTTCTTTGGGCCTGGGGGGTGGGGTTGTCTGCAAGCCCCTGAGAACTTGCTCCCGAGGGCGGGTCAGAGGATGGGTGTGGGGTTCCTGGGAGGGCCCAGCTCTGAGCCTGCGGCCCCGCTGGGGGCCCAGCCCCCACACTTGACCCAGGGTGGGTTTGGGAGACCCCAGGGCTGAGTGGCTGCAAGCCAGGGTTCTGCCAACTAGGCTGTGCCCCCAGCCCCAACACCCTGCTTTGCAGGTTCTGGGCAAACACCAGAGGTCGTGACCTCTCAGAGTCTTGTGGGCTCAGCCCTCGTCCTGGCCCCCCTGACTGGGGGAGAAAGTGGGTTACCCCCCCATAACTGTAGGATGAATGTCGTCTGATCAAACACTGTCCACACTTGATGTTTACTCATGCAGTTTATCAAACTGCAGGTTGTGATCATTAGTGGGTGTTGCAATCAATGTAGAGGGTTGAGCCCGGCGTTTAAGATAGAAGAGACTAGATGAGTGCATGGCAGGGGCTGAGGGTAGGCAGTGTTTGGGGAAAACGCTGCTTCATTCTTCTATAGACGTGTGTGTGCATGTGTGTATGTGTGTATGTATGCATGTCACAGTGTGAAATGTGTTTCTCAGTGTGGGTTGAATTAAAGAAGTTCGAAAAACTGTCTTACAAGTTTTGTGTCACATGACCCAACTGGGAGGTCAGCTGGGGGGCCCAGCAGGTGTGGGCTCTGTTGATCTGGGGGGAGATAACCTGGGAAATAAAAGCGAGACAGAGCTGCGGGGTGGGTCACAGCGGACCAGGTCCAAGGCGGGCACAGCCCTGAGTCCTGGGCCCGTCCTCCATCGCCGTCCTCCTTGTCACTCGCTCCCTACCCCATGTCCCTGCTTTCGCCTCCTTACAGTGCTGAGAAATGAATGCTCCGGGGGGCCCGAAGCCAGGTCCCATGGAGTTGGGGCAATGGCCAGCTCTCTTGGCCCTTGGATGAGATAACCCCGAGGATCACGTCTTTCCTGCAGGCTCCCCAGCAGGTCGAGGCTCTATTCGCCCAGGGTGGTCACTTGCTAGAGGGGACACTACCCTTCCCAGGATCCTCAGGTCCATCTTCTGACAGGTGCCACGGGGCCAGGCTCAGAGTCTTGCAGATGACGCCTGGTTGCTTCCCAGAGAAACAAGCAGAACCCTTGCTGGCTGGCTCCATTCCTTCCCAGTCTCCCTGCCCCACACACCCGACTGGCGTTGTTTGGGCTCACCTCCCAAATAAACTACTTGACCTTGAAGCCTCACCTCAGGGTCTGACTCTGGAGAAACCAAAACCAAGACACAGGGTGGAGGGCTTACGTCTGGTCTGTGTTTACCTTCTGCACACGTGATGGACGTATGTGCGTGTGCATGCATCATGCGTGTATTTTCCCTGAGTTGGGGGATTTGCAAGACCAAGATGTGGGTACGATCCTGTGGCAAGGCTTCTCTATGCGAGGCGGGGAGCCTGCGCTCCTCTCATCCGTCTCCCTCACGGGGCGGGAAGTGCAGGACAGAAGCTGCGCAGGGGGAAGGAGAGAGGGAAGGGGGGCGAGGCAGGCGAGGGAGGGGCGGAGGAAGGAGGGACGAGTGGGAGAGGGAGAGGAAGGGGTGAGGTGGGTGTTCGTGGAGCTGGGGGGGCGGCAGGAGCAGCCTGAGGGGGAAACACGAGTGTCCCTCAGCGGCCCCTTGGAGCTGAAGAACTCTGGTGTCCATCAGATCTTTGGGGCCAGTGTCCCCGCCAGACCCGTGGGGCCCGGACCTATGTGTGTGCAGACTGACACACTCACGCACGCCCCTGCACACATGCACACACGGCCCGCAGCCGCACATTCTCGGACACTCACACGCAGCATGCCCCGTGTCACTGGAATGCCAGGCCGTGCCTCTGCCTCCTCGGGCAGCCCCGGGTGACCCTGCCGATCGGAGGCCAGCGTCCCGAGGGTGAGCCCTGGTGCCGGGCCACCTGCCCTCCCTGGCAACCCGGCCTCGGACCTGCCCGTCAGTGCGAAAACTCGGGGCTTCCAGGTCTCGCCCGTTCGCTAGTGCACGTCCACTGCTCACTATTCAGTACCCCCGAGGGGATGTGGGGCAGCGAGGGACAACACTGGTGTCTGCCCTGCGTGTGGAGTGAGTGGGGCACGCAGTTGGGATAAGGTTGGGGGCCAAACAGTGTGAAAAATAGAGCTAGTGGTCCTTGGAGTACAGGTGTTGATTGCTTTCGAAGTAGGTAACACAGCGTGTGCATTAATCCCAAAGGTACATCACATCTGGTGAGTTCTGAAGGGTCTCGCTGATGGAGTGAGGGTCGGGGGGAGAGAGAAGCCCGGCCAGTTCCAGTCTACCTCCCACACAGCCCTGGAGTCACCGTGGGAATGCTGGGGGCTAACAACCGGGCACAAAACGTGAGAGAAAATCTGAACGTGTCCACCCACGGGGTGTCTGGGGACTGGGGGTGGCGAGGTCGGTGGAAAACCCGGGCCCCACATGGCAGGACTCCAGGCTCTGCACGGCTCGCCTCGGGGTGTGGGACCCGGTGCGTGGCGGCCTGGGGCGGAAGGTGGAGGCAGAGAGAGCTGGGGAGAAAGGGCCGGATTTGTTCCTCCATCTCTAGCAGGGTCTCAGACGGGCCTGGCAAGTGGCAAAAGGAGTGAGGACCTCACCCCAGCAGCCAGCACCTTCCGAGGGATTCCCACCTGCCAGGCACGGTCCCAGCTGGTCGGGGTATGGGCTCGGCCCATCCGCAGTCTGAGCGGTGGTCCCATTACCGTTGTGGTCACAAAGGGGCAGCGCCAGGAGGCTGAGGGGCCGGCCCAGGTCACACGGCCGGCCAGGGGCACATGGACGACTCGGCACAGGAGTCTGGGGGGCAGGTCCTGGGCCTCGTGTTGGGAGACGATGGGGAGCGGTGGAGACCGTCCACATTTCGGGCACAGGCCCATCTACAGGGGCAGCGGGACTCGCCCACCGATCGCTACACAAGGGGGTGTGGGCCCAGGGCGGCCCCATCTCCCGAGACCTCAGGAGAATCAAGCTATCGGAGCCTCAGGGGAAATCTCCAGGTTTTCACACGTTGACGCTGGATTCACATTTCTCAGAAAACACCGAGGGGGAGAGACTAGGTGTGTCCGCCAGCTGTTTTTGGGCCAGTGTGACCTCTGACCCGTGGAGAGAAACAATCAATCATTCTCGAACGTTGTGATCATCAAGGGTGGGCTGGGTGGTGTGGGGGTTACAGGACGAATGAGATGAGGGCGTCTCTCCCCCAGGAATCAGACCCGCTTCAGCCGGTCAGTCATGTTTTGGGGTGACCGACCGCCCACTGAGCTAAAACCGTTCAGGCTGCAGAGTTAGAGGGGTGACCCCTCCCTCGCAGCTGGGGGGCCGAGGAGGGCGCCTTGGGCGGGGGTGGGACACAGAGTTACAGGGATGTGACGGGAGCTGTCCTGACAAGTTCACGGTCCCGGAGTGGACGGTGGACAGTGACCCCTATGTTCCGGGGTTGCCCTGGCTGCTGGAAGGTCGGGCAGTGCTGGGCCCCTATTTCCTTGTAGCCTCCACTGGCTGGAGACGGGGCTGGTCCTGTGGGCCAAGCCCCCTCCCCCCACCCCTGCTTGTGCCCCCTGCCACCCAGACCTGCAGCCACTTGCCTCTGTAGACCCCCCACCCCCACGCCGAGCCCCGAGTCCTGCTGGGCCAGGGCAGAGACGGGTCCGCACACTGTCCTCGTGGCCCCTCGTGGGCAGAGCGACCCCTCCAGAGGCTGATGGAGGCTCCACAGGAACCGTGTCCCTCACAACGGCCATCTCTCCCTAACGGGTCACTTCCGGAGGATGCCAGGTGGCGGGCGCCAGATTTCGGTATCTGACGGCTCCCATTCGCTCCCCGGGAGCAAAGCAATCCTCCTTTGTGGCTCTGATGGGCAACAAGTGGCTGCCGTCCTTTCATTAGGAGGGAGCGTGCTCAGCTCTGGCCTCCCACAGGGCCCCCTAAATGTCCCCGAAACCTGCCTGTGCGCTCTGTGGCTCCCTGCAGCCGGCCAGGGGCCACTGAGGCCACCGAGCCCCCAGCCCCGATCCGGCTCCTGAGTCTGAGAACAGCCTCCAGGAGAAGACGCCAACCAGCCAAGATTCCTGGCAGCCGCTCAATCCGGCAAATTATTTCTTGCAAATTACTTCTTAAGACTGAAATCCGGGCAGGACTCCGCAAGTTCACGGGCGTCTCTAATCTGCTGGTGTTCAGCCGCCTGGACACATCTGAGGGCAGGCTGCTCATCTGTGGGTGGGGGTGGGGGAGGTTGTGGAACCCGTGGCCGCCCTGATGAGCCAGGTGCCTCCTCTGCTCCTTCTCCTCTCCTTACGGAAAGTGGTTATGGCCAGGAGGACCGGCGCCAAACCCGCTCTGGCGCATCACCGGGACATGGGGTGTCAGGAGGGACAGGAGCGATTCTAGCACCGTTTCCGCTGGGAGGGGTCCCAGGTGCGTCCTGGGCCTCCCTGTCCCAAGGGGCGCCCGTCTGAGGTTGTGCATGGGCACGAGGCGGGCAGGGGTGTGGGGTGCGGCTGAAGGGTGTCCGATCACCAGGCGCAGGTCACGGGCAGGGGGCCAGGAGCCCAGATGGAGACCTGGTGCTCACCCCAGTCACACAAATCAGAGGGCGGGGGAGGCGGGAGCCCTCGTGCCGGGGCTGAGACTCGGAGTCCGGGGCAGCCCGGCAGCGGACTGCGGAGACAGCAGGTCCCGAAGTGGCCGCACGGAGCCGGCCCTGTGCATCCCGCTTGCCCAGTCCCCCTGTCTGCAGAGATCTCCCGGGAGGGACCCACAGCCACGAACATGCCGGTCTCTGTCACTTTGTCTCCCTTTGGTCACTGCAAGGACGGGGCTCACGGCCCTGCTGGTGGCCCGTCGGTGTCTCCTGCTCCCTGCCCTCTCCCCATGCCCTGCCCCACATGTGTGTTCAAGCATCTGGTGCTTGGTGTCTGCGCAGCAGACTTGCTCCCAGGGTTGCTCCCAGGATGACTGTCTCCCTCCTGCAGAAAGCACCCTGCGGGGGTGTTGGTCTCCCCTGCTTCCCCGTCTCCCAGGGACTCCTCTCCCAGAGCCTCCCTGCCGAGTCCCGGTGACTCCCCAGGCCTCACTGTTGGAAGCCCCCGGGGTGACATCCCTCTCCTGCAACTCCAGGAAATATCTAGGGGTGGGTGAGCACGGGGGGAAGCAGGTTAAACATGGAGTGTAGGGAGTGGCAGACAACAAGGGTATTAATTTTTCTTGAAGAGTTTCTAGGCTGCTCTTCAATTCCTGGTCCATATAAAAGTGTAGGCACAGGTTCCAGGAAAACTGATGTTCCAATACCAACTGTGCCTCCATATCAATGATGCCCTGTGTGCGTCAGTTTGGACATCTGGTCTACTCACTTCGCTCTTTTGGTTTTTTTTTGGAATCCCTTGCGAGATGCTGGGCTTTTTCACCCAAACAGTAATGGTGGACAACAGACACACAGGCCAGGCACTGTGCTAACTGCAGTATCTCGTTTCATCTCACAACAGCCCTATGAAGTGGATGCCATTGTTATCTCCATTCTGTAGATGAGGAAATAGGCACAGAGGTTAATTAACTAGCCCAAGGTCGTCTAGCTGGTGAGTGGTAGAGCTGGGATTTGACCTAGGTAGCCTGGAACCAGAGACTATGTTCTTAACCATTCATTATAGGGGCTCTTAATACCCTTAGATACAATTTCAGGAACTTTTGTATGGGGGCAGGGAGAAGGATGTTTCTTGGTGGGTCCTATGGGGCCCACTGGGAAGGGCGGTGTTGACTGTAACTCAGATTCCACTCTGCTTTGGTCTGTGCCCAGAGCCCCCTACCTGACCCCCCCCCCCCAAGATCTGCTCCTTCTCCTTCCTTAGGACTGAGGTCAGATGACCCTTCCTCATTCCCTGAGTCCCCATCCAAGCCCGCCTGCCCGTCCCTCCGGTGCTTCAGCCTGGTTAAATTCCTTCCCAGCACGTTTCAGCCTCTGAAATTGTCTGCAGTGTTGCTCATTGCGTGTGTCCCGCCAGGAGTGCAAGGTCTGTGGGGGCAGGACAGGGATCACGGCTGCATCCCCAGAGCCTGGAACCGGACTTGGCACAGAGCAGGTGCTCAAGGATGCCTGTCGGATGAATACCATGAGCCGGAAGGAACCTCCACCATCGCCCCGTCCAACCTGCTCTCCCAACAGAGGAAAATGGAGGGTGGGGGGCTCCCGGAGCTGCGGCCCTGACCACGCGGCTGCATTGCCACAGGGGCCCACGCCACGGACACACCTGACATGGGTCATTGACCTTCCAGCAAGAGGGAAGTCATCTGTCCTTGTCTCGGCTCAGCCTCCAGAACCCACTCCATGAGGGTGCCCCAAACCAACAGACCATGGGACACCGGGAGGGGAGGGGGCAGTGTGGGAAAGAGCCCCTCCTCACACACACCCCTGCATGTGGGGAGATGGAACATAAACCGGGGAGGGGATGCTCGCCCATCGCCAGCCAGGATGGGGTCTCAATCCTCCCTATTTCATTTGGCTTTTCCAGGAGAAATCCTGACATTTCTCTTCTTCATCTCCTTCCTCCTCCTCCTCCCTCTTTTTCTGGCTCTTGTGCTCTGAGGGGCGCTGGGCCCAGGAGGCAGTGGAACAAACACCTGGAAGGTCTGCTTCCCTTGCCGCATCCTGAGCTCAAACCAGGTGGCGTCCTTAGGCGCCGACAGTCGATTGCGCTGGAGAAGAGCGTGGGCAGTTCCAGCAGCACGATTTTCTGGCAAGAGACGAGCGAGGGGAGTTTGTGCCCCGGCAGTCTTGGTGGGGCGTCTCCTTCTAAAACCCAAATTGAGTTTTCTCAACCTACCTTCATTGCAGAGTTTCTAAGCTGCAACCTCAACCTGTTGCCTTCATTGCAGAGGTGCCTGGAGATGGTGGGACGTGGTGAAGCCTCATTCTGGGGCAGGAGGAACAGCAGGACCCTCCGGGTCGGAGTCTGGGGGGATGCCTGCGGGACCCAGGCCTGGTGCTTGGGTCTGTTGGTGTGGGGACCCCCAGAGAGTCTCTCGGCCGTGCTAAGTCTCCATCTTCCTCATCTTTGCAATGAGAAGAACGGTTGCCAGGGTTGTTCGGGAATTATCTAAACTGATGGACACCAGGACACATTTGTGGTGTGTGTAGTTGCTCTCCACCTGTAAATTATTCCGAATTTCTGATGCCAAGTCTTTGATCCATGACATGTTTTCATGTCTGTTTCTAGCCCATATTGCAACAGTAGCTTCCTCCGTAGTCCACACTAGCACTTTACTATTCACTAAATTCTGCACTTTATTCAGATTTCACTAGTTTTCACTAATGTCTGTTTTCTGTTCTACAATCTCATTCAGGATACCATATTATATACACTATGTGCCACAAGCTTTTTTGAACATGACCCAAATTAAGAGATACATTTTATATCACTAGACAATATACCCCTTTATGTGAATGGAAACACAATATTTAACTTTTAACAACTGGGATATACTCTGGTCTATTCTATTCTATTCTATTCTATTCTATTCTATTCTATTATTATTTTATTCTATTCCATTCCTTGTATCCCATCCATTCCATCCCATCTCTTTCTATTCCAACATAAAAATACTCTGCAAGATGTGATAAATTGAGCCCACATCACTCAGTACCTGCATTTAAAAACTCATCTTGCATAAGGATGTTCTCTCTCATTGCTTTTGCCACCATGTGTAACAATTCTGTTTATCTCTGTCCCTGTCTCGGCTCAGCCTCCAGAACCCACTCCATGAGGGTGCCCCCAAACCAATGATTTACTGTGAGCTCTTTGCTCTGTGGGATGGTGTCTTTATTTTTCCTTGGACCTAACCCTGGGCACTGTCCCTGCCGTGCCTGTTCTGTAAATGCCCACCACCTGGACGGCTCAATGCCGAGGTCCTTTTTTTCTATTCTCTCGCATTTTGTCATAACTGTCTATTTTTGCAGGGTTGGATGCTCATCCAAGTAGTGTCCACTTTGGAGATGTGGCTGGTCAGCGATGGAATCTTTGTAGGCACCAGAGCTCAGAACTAACCAGTTTGGCACGCTTGTAAAGAGTTTTGCCCAGGCAGTGGTGAGCGAGGGAGGGATGCTTCCCCCACTGAGGTTCTGAGGCATTTTAAGAGTTAGATTTGCATGCAAACCCAGTGCCTGGAAATGAGTTTTCAGTTGTCACAATGATTGGGGTAAAGATAAATGTCCTTCAATGCCTGGGACAGTCCCTTGTAATGAATTGCCTTGCACAAAATGCCAACGATGTCCCCTATTGAGATGTTCTGCCAAAAGCAGAGTGAGATTGGAAATAAGGTGATGGGGGTGTCTGTTTCATCCCCCATGGGCTTTCCTTCTTTTCAAATTTTAGTCAGTAAGCATTAAACTGGGGGAGGCTGTCCCTGGGACATCTGGTGGGCACATTTAAGAGAACCACCTGGCCCCGCATGGCCAGGTTAGGCTGCAGGAGTGATGAGTCCTGACAGATCCACGCTCCCCGGGTCCTCCGTTGATGGATGCGCTGCAGGCATTCCATCAACGAGGAGAGGGAGCCATGCTCCTTCTGGGTAAATCGTCTACAGTCACACCCCGGCATGCCTTTCTAATCACTGCCCCACCACGAGGAACCCTTCCCCTTCCCTGTACACACACAGGCGGGGCTCAGGCTTTCTGGGAGCGTTTCCTTGGGAATGGGTCTCTGAGAGTGGGTCCATCTGCTCCTCCCCAGACATCTGCACTGGTCAAACATCAGACGCCCAGGGGCTCAGACAAATGCCCTGGGTCTCCCTCGACTCGTTCTCTCCCCACCACCAGCCCATCAGCACAGCTGTCTCCATGGATCTGCTTCCAGAAGGCACCTTGCATGGGTCCCTTGGCTCCATCTCCCTGCCTCTCCCCAGCACCAGCCACCTTTGCCTTGCTGCCCCGGTGGTTTCTCACCTTCTACTCTAGCCCCACACAACAGTCAGAGGGACCTTGGAAGAGAGAAAATCGGACCATGTTTTTCCGCTGCTCAAATCCCTTCAATGACTTCCATCATGTGTTGAAATTCTTCACTCCAGTCTCTCCCTGCCTCTGTAACCTTACTCTATTCAGGTCACACAGGCCTTGTTCTTTCTTGAACACCCAGGTCCTTTACCCACTCAGGGCTTTTGCATTTGCTGCACTGACTCCATCTGAGATGTTCCTTGCTTGGTTCTGGGCACTTCCAGCTCCTACTCATCCTTTAGGGCTCAGCTGAAAAGACACCTCCTCCACGAGGCCTTCCAGGATTACCTCGTCTACAGAGGTTTCCATCCCCTCTTCACTGTGCACCACACCACCCTATTTTATTCTCTTCATAGCACAGATAATTGCCCGTAATTGTCATGTCTGTCTGTTACCCCAATCAAATGTCAACTCTGTGAGGATAAGGACTGTGCCTCATTCACAATTGTAGCTCATGTGCCTCAGACAGTGTTCAGTCGACATTTGGTGAATGAATAGTAATAATAATCAAAATGCATCTAGGGTGCATACGACATGCCAGTACTGTTGTAAGCCTTTTATGTACCAGACTCCTTTAATTCTATCCAAGCCCATGAGAGAGGCTACTATTACTATCCCAGCCTAGATAATGAAATGGAGTCGCTGGGGAGTAAAGTGACTTGCCCAAGGTCACCTGGCTGGTCAGTGGCAGGCAGGGACTTGACCCTGTGCAGACCGAATTTAGATTCTTGGTGCTTCCGTCCCGTGCTTGACTGCTGCTCACCGTGGGGATGGATGGAACATCAGCAATCCTGGGGCTGTGATTCTAGAAGGCACACGGTCAAGTGACGGGGAGAGAGAAATCTGTAACAGGAATAGATGCCCACGCGGGGCTAGGGGGCTCCAGGCTTGCGGGGCGGTGTGTTCATTTCCTAGGGCTGCTGTAACAAATGATCACAGACTTGGCTGATTAAGACAACACAGATTTTCTTCTCTTACAATTCCAGAGGCCAGAGTCTACAGTCAGTTTCACTGGGCTAAAGTCAAGGTTTCAGCAAGGCTGCGTTCTTCTGGGGGCTCAAGGGGAGAATCCATTTCCTTGCCTTTGGCTTCTAGTATCCCTTGTGTTCCTGCATTCCCTGGCTTGTGGCTCCTCCCTCCATCTTCAGGGTGCATCTTCTCCATCCCTGTTTATGCTGTTACACTTTCTCGGACTCTGAGCCTCCTGGCTCCCTCTTGTAAGGACCTTCTAAAGACCTGTGTGGTTACCTTGGGCCCTCGCAGATAATCAGAATAATCTTCCCATCTCAAGATCCTTCACTTCATCACACCTGCAAAGTCCCTTTTGCCCTGGAAGGTAAAAATGCACAGGTTCTGGGGATGAGGTCATGGACGTGTATGGGGGGGTGGTGGTGTATGCATTATTCAGCTGACTCCAGAGGGTGGTTGGCAATTTTAAATGGGTGAAGCATAGTGATTTATCCTTGAAGGTCTAGAATAATGAGGTAGAGAAGAGGTATTTATGTATTTTCTTGTCCAATCTGAGTATGTGAAGGTTCTTCATAGAGTCTAGGCACCATCACTCCCTGGTCAGATCCATATTACACAGAAAAATGGAACAAACCAAATGCAAAGCAACACATCCCCCATGTGAAAACTATCAATATAATCGTCTACTTATGGATCTGTTCATTCATTTAGCAAGTACTGATCTGTACCTTTGCACATAACCCCGTCTGGTTTCTAGGACATAGCAGTGAACAAAATAGATGTGATCCATCTGTTCTCATGAAGTTCCAGTTCATGAGGATAGACAATATACAGCTAAACAAATAAATACACAGAAAATTTCAGATTGTGAAAAATGTGGAACTGGAAACAGAATGGGGGATGGGATAATAATGGGGGATGGGGCCCCTGTCTCATTTTGGGTGGTCTGGGAGGGCCTTTCTGACGAGGTGGCAGGCAGTCTGAATCCTGAAGGATGAGAAGGGGCTGCCATGTGAGATCCGAGGGAACAGTATGCCAGGCAGAGGGAACAGCAAGGGCAAAGGCCCAGAGGAAGAAACAGGGCCTGAGAATTGAAGGACCAGGAATGAGGCCAGTGTGCATGCAGCATAACACATAAGAGTGGTTGGAGATGGGGACGTGGAAAGACTTCCCAAAGCATCAAGTGGGATAAAAGGAGAGGGAATAGGGATGTCATTATTACTTTGGTGACAGAGGGCTTTGCGTCCAGCCCTATGCTCCAGAGACCGGGAGGACCTTCCCATTATTTCAGCTCACGAAGAGCCCTAACCTTCTCCCTTAAATCTCCATCAGCTGCAGCAGGTTGCCTCTGTGGGCTGCCACCCGTTCTCTGTTTATCAAAGGCTCTTGCAGGCGCTTTAAAACATATGAACCCGGCCCCAGGCAGATGGAGGAGTCACGGAGAGCTCTGAATCAAAAGGAGATGTTGATCATCATTACCCTAAGATACACCTGCTTTCTCTTTGTTAAGGAATTAGACACAATACTTTAATCTTCAAAAACAGGTAAATAAAACTTGATCTCTTGACTGAAACAGGACCTGGAGGGAAATACATGTTTTACAGTTCCGGCATTTGAGACAATATTTCCACATTCCCTTTTGTCTGCGTCAAGGGTTAGACTATGCAAAAATATTTTCTCATGCACAAATTCATTTGTACTCATTGACATGTGTGCAAGGTATTTACATGTCGCACATATTTATAATTCTTTTCCAGATCAAATAAAAAAAAAAGAAAATGCCTGCAAACCCTCAGTTGTACACACTTTCTGGTAAGCACGATGACTCACTTTTGCATTTTCTCCTCATCTCCCGCTTCATCCCTCCCTTTCTCCATAGTGTATGTCTAACATGACAAACCCGTGCTCCCACCCCTTTCATTCATGAGCACGTGGCGAGGGCATCTGTGATTTTTGTCCACCCAGCATCCACTCCTCCTCCTTCTGGCAGCTGTGCTCTGATTTTATTTTGGGCAGACGATTCCTCCGCTCTTCAATCCACTAGCCTCAGTTTTTAGATTTGGCCTCGTGCCCCAGGCCTCAACAGTCAGAAAGTTCTCCCTCTCCACCCCCACCCACATTCTCTTAGGTCAAAGTGGTTCCTGGGTGGCAAATGGAACTCAATGCCAGACTTGGTTTGATTTACTGGAAAGAATCTCTCTCTTTTCTCAGGACTTGTTTCTGTGAGGCTGTGAGCCAGGCCACAGAACAGAAAGGTCCTGTTTGTGTGTGAGGTCAATGCAGAGGAAGGCAGCCAAGAATTGGAGAGAAATGGGGCCTCGTAGACATTATTAGCACTCCTGGATCCAGCCATGCCTGAAGCCATTACCCCTGGAGCAGTTTTTCTCAACCTCGGAACGATTTTACAGTTCCGGATTGGATCTTCCTTTGTTTGGGGGACTGTCCTGTACATTGTAGGACATTTAACAACATCCTTGGCCTCTACCCACTAGATAGCATGCTGCACATTCTCCCCCACTCCTCCCCCGCCCCCCAATGACCACCCCAAAGGTCTCCAGACGTTGCCAAATAGCCTTGGGGGTGTGTACGTAAAATTACCTCCATTAAGAATCACTACCTTAGACAGTCCCTAGTTAGGTAGGTCAATAAATGTCCTTTTTCGCTTATGCCTGTTTGAGTTGAGTTTCCATGCTTGTCTCTAAGGGGAAAGCATTGTCTTTAGGATGCAGGGTGGCACCTAGATGGCTGCAGCGAGGGACAGGACGCCCTGCTGCCAAGAAGCCAATTCCGACTGCAGCTAAGCAGTTTTGTGGTCTGCAGCTATATCCTGAGGGGTGAGACAGAGAGCCTCTGAACTCACCTGATTGGTGATGAGAAACTGTCTCATGACCGCCTCCCAGGGAGAGAGGGAGGAGGGTGGGGGACCGGCCAGGAGCACCTCCTCACAACCTGCCATCCTCTTGCATTCCAGGAGGGTCATAAGACATTCTGCCAAAACTCAGATGAGCCGTAGCTCCAGCCTTGCCCAGGAGGCCCGTGCCGATGCATGCAAGACCCCCAGGGGGCCGTGGTGCATTTGTTCCCTGCAGTTATTATGAAAACAGGGTAATGTCTGTGGCGGTGATTAAAACAATATTTTGCCACTATAATAACCAGTCCCAAACACATACAGGGCAGAGGGGGGGCTTCAATCATCTGTATAAAAAAACCGGGGGAAAACATCACTGACTCAAGTAGATATTTTCAGTTTCTAAACAGTTGGCATTTTCCAGGCCAAACATCCAAGACTTTTGGTTGTTAATTTCTGTAGCTGGAGCAGACACTTGAGAACACTGGGCGATCCAAAGCTGACTTTTATGTCTGTCTCCGCGCAGGGCTGGGGAGGGCTGCCCGGGTCACAGAGGAATTGTAACTCTTGCTTGGAAATCCTGGCTCTTCTCCCCAGGCCCTATGGGAACCCCGATGTGTACACAATAATAATGTGGGGATCCTGGCGCTTTGAGGTTTCATCTGAGAGACCGTCCCCTAAGGAATGTTCCCGCACTCCATTGTTCTCACTTGAGATGTTGCTGGAGGTGCGATGCTGTCCTCATCTCTGGTCCCGAGAACGCAAGAGTGAGAAGGAAAAGGAGGGCACTTCGGCGGGGAGGCCGGGAGCCAGGACGTTGAGGCAAGAGCTCACTCCTGGGCTTTGGGAAGATGGAGGAGAGCCAAGAGTCTGGGACCCACTTCAGACTTTAAATTTTCCTTTCCTCCAGAGAAGACCCAAATTCACACCATCTCTGATCTCTGAAGAGGGAAAGGTCGAGGTTTCCCCAGGTTCCTGTCCTTGGTTGGGGACCCCCAGGTTCACCACTTCCTTGATCTTGAAGTAAAATCAGGACTGGGGCTAAGTTGAGGTAGGTCTTGGCCTTGGGCACGAAAATTTGGGGGGTGCCCCCAAATCTCAGTGATAAAGATAAATATGATTTTAATGCAGTATTTTAAAAATCAAAACTAATGCAAAAACAATCTGCAACAAACAAAATATCAAATTTTAAAATAAAGACAGGATCTGTTATATCAGGAGTTAAAATTTGAGATATATGCCTCTAACTTCCTGACTGACTGCTAAACCAATCCTATTTTTAAGGATTATGATGAGACCCATGGCTTATTACATAAATAAAAGCCCTAATCAGCCAATTTACATCAGAAACAGATCCCGTGATTTTTTTTCTGAAACAGCTGCACCAGATTTTCACAATATTTTATGATCCAAACAGATACAATGTTTGAGTCATTCATTGATAGAAATGCCCAAGTGAGTTAGCTGACAACAAGAACAATCAAAACAAACCCTAATCTCAATGGCAAACCAGTTAGGGTTTATAAATCCAGCCACCAAAATTCTTGCAGTCAACTCAGGATCTTCACTTCCTCTGTCCCAAAGGACACTCCTTGAGTGAAATGAGGAGTATTTCTCAGGTCTGCAGAAACCCAGAGAAGAAAACTCATTTTATGATCTGAAGGGAGATGAAAAGCGTATTTTAACAGCGCATTTCAAATGCATTCCGTGCTCATGACGGAAACATCCAAGTACCTACATCATTTAGAAAGCTGCAGGAGAGCAAATAATGAATGTGGAATATGCGAACGATTCATTTTGCTTTTTAAAAAATGCAACGGAGCCAGAGAAAGCCTCACAAAAGATCTAAAGACAAAAATAAAATCTCTGCTGTTTGCAAAGTCAAGGCAGTAAAGAGATGATTTAGCAAAAACAAACCTGAGATTTAACCTTAACAGAATTGAACGTTTTAATTTTTTAAAAGGTGGAGAAAATGCCATAAAAGGGTGTCTGCGGGTTAAGGAAACCGCTATGAAAATGAGAATGATGCGCTCTGGGCTGTTCACAGCTCTGTCCCCGGAGTGTGAAATTAGCGACTGAGGCGGATTTCACAGGCACTTCGGGGGAGCGTGGCGGTGTGGCGGCGGATTTGCGACAGGGGCCTCCCCGCCAAGTCCTGCCCACTTGCAAGCTGCTGTCGCTATTCATGCAAAGCACAGATAATCCCGAGTGTCTGGAGCGGTTTGCATTTATATTGAATGCAGCCTCTCTTTCCGTGGGGGTGAGTCTAGCCCATGGGTGGAGCGCTGGGGGTGTGGGGGGGAAGCGTCGAGAGACTAACATTCTCACCAAAATCCTATTTTCTCTTCTAAGAAAAACTCCATCCATATGGATTACATTTGTTGGAAATTGTTGGGAAAATGTATATAAAATAGGAATATGGTTAAAAACGTTAAATCTTAAAATATCTCCTAGGGCAACAAGGAATTCTGAGTCTGAGTTTTAGGTCTAGAGTGATGGATGGTGACGTCCCCGTCACACCACTCACGGTCTGGAGAGCTGGCTCGGGGAGATGGAACAGAAAAGAGAAACCTCGGGAAACAGTGACTGGGAGGAGGGTTTTTTCCTGATTCTCTCTTCCTGTCTTGGTTTCATCCAGGTGGTTTTACACAGCAACCGAACACACGTGGGATTTTTCCTTGTCACACTCTCACCATGTCACGGTTAGATGGTCAGAACTGAGCTTGGCGCCAGATAAAGGGATTTTTCTTGAACTCCGATAACAGGCCCCAGAATTCAGTTACCCCAATAACCGGAGAAAACAATGGTCTCAGGAGAAAACCTGAGTCGTTTTGGCAGCTTTGGAAGCACTTTAGACTGTTTTATTGGTTAACTTTTCGGAACATTATATTTTCTAAACACAACCCAATATCAATCATTAACAAATCACCTCCCTTTCAAAGGCAGCCTTCTCCCTTTTATGGCCTCCTTGCTGTTGGCAGGTGTTTGACGCCTCCCAGACACCGTTTGAACTTTGAACAGTCTTATGGAAAATTTGAGAGAGTGTTAAGAATCGGCTCACAGCTCTCCCGCACACACTGTAACAAACTTGTACTGACATTGGCTTAAACAGTTACAAAGTATGTTGGTTCTCATCACTCAACAGGTGAGTTAGCAATCCGAAGAGGTCTCCAAGGACGGGGTCCTTTCCATCTTGGCTGTGGTCTTCTGGGTGGGCTTCTACCTGAGGCTGGAGATGCTCCTGACTAGTGAAGGTCACTGGGTTCATAAGAAACAATAAGTCGAAGAAAGCTTTCTCGGAGGAGCAAGCAGGAAGTTTTTTAGAAAGCCCAGCAGACCTTTCTGGAATCTCCTTGGCCCCAACTGCATCGTATGTGTGCTCTTGACCGAATCACTGCCAAAGGAAATGGATGGGGTTACCCTCAGACTAGTGCTCTCGTTGGGATGGGGTGGGGTCAGCTCCTCTGAGTCCCATGGGATGTGAGGGAAGCAGGAGGTTCCTGAAAAGTCAAGGATCTTTTTTGGGGGGAGGATAGGTCGCAGATGCTGTAGGCAGTGAACAATCCTCACTGCTGTCTAGGAAAAACCCACCACCTCCCCGCCCCTACCCTCACTGAAGGAAAACCCTGTTTTCTTCTCAGTCACCGCTCACACCAAACATTTCTGTGACCAGATGTGTGGGCTTCTCTCCACACCCACCAATTCCGCGATACCAGCTCGGTGTCCTATCATTCAGTTCAGGTCTGGCGCTGTCTACCTGGAGTTAGCATCAGACCCCACAGGTTAAGGGCTCAGTCTCACAAGACCACTCCCACTACAGATGCCAATCACAAGTCCCAGGCTGTCACCTGTACTTCTGGCCTTCAGGCTATAATTTGGGGTTCCCACGACCTCCTCCTTGCATTTGATAATTTGCTAGAATGGCTCACAGAACTTGGGGAAATACTTCCTTTTGTTTACTGGTTTATTATAAAGGATATAGTAAAGGATACAGATGAACAGCTAGATGAAGAGACACATTAGGAGTGGTCTGGAAAGGTCCTGAGTGCAGGCCCTTCTTTCACTGTGGAGTTGGGGTACACCACCCTCTAGCATGTGGATGTGTTCACCAGCCCAGATGCTCTCCAAACCCCCTAGTTTAGGGACTTGTATGGAGGCTTCATCACGCAGGCATGATCCATTATTAGCTCAGGCTGAAAGTTCCAGACTTCTAATCTCCGCTTGGTCTTTCTAGTGACCAGCTGCCATCCAGGAGGCCACCAAGAGTCACCTCATTAGAACAGAAGTCACGTCTATCACCCAGGAAATTCCAAGGGATTTAGGAGCTCTGTGTCAGAAACAAGATCAAAGGCCAAATATTAGGACAAACCAGGGAGAATATCTTCAAATACCCCTTCTTCCCTAAGGGTTGGGGCCTGATACTCAAAAATAATTTCGCAGATGTGGAAATAGAGACAGAGAAAAGCAATAACTCATCCAAGTCCCCATAGCTGGTGAGTGACAGAGCCGAGCTTCAATTCTATGCAGCTTCCCTTGTGACCCCATCCCTCCTCTGTGGTAGGAGGTGACACGTATCCCGCTGGGGAAACTGAGGCCTGAATTGTCATATGTTACGAGAGCATGTCAGCAGCCGACGTCTCAAGCGGTTAGAAGTGGATGTGGAGCACGTGTATGTCCGCTACATTGGTGGCGGGAGTGTAGAATGGTCCCACCACTTTGAAAAACTCTTTGGCAGTTTTAGAAAATTAAAATGTACATCTGTTCTCTGACCCAGTAACTCCACCCCTGGGTATATAAGCAAGAGGCATGAAAACACATCCACAGAAAGATAAGAGCAGAGCGTTCATAGCGGCTCTCTCCATAATGGCCCTAAACTGGAAACAACCCAAATGTCCCTCAACAGGACAATTAATAAATTAATAAACATGTAACATTAATATCCACACGGTGGAATACCACTCAGCAGTAAAAAGGGACCCACTTCTGAGGCATGCCACCACATAGGTTAAGGTTATTATTAGTCAGGTGTGTTGCTTTCAGAAATATCTAAGTTCAGAAGCAAAATCACCAAAAATGGTTGATTCTGAATGTGGACTGAAGGGCACGAGGCAGAGGCCAAAGACAGATACTACATTCTCAGCCTCTCTGTACTTTTGCTAATTTGAAAAATCATGTACTATTTATTTCTTTTTAAAGATTTTATTTATTTATTTGAGAGTGTGAGAGAGAGAGAGAGAGAGAGAAAGGGAAGACACAGAGGGAGAGTGAGAGGGAGAAGCAGACTCCCCGCCGAGCGGAGAGCTGGACGCGGGGCCGGATCCCAGGATCCTGGGATCATGATCTGAGCCGAAGGCAGATGCTTAACCGACTGAGCCACCCAGGCGCCCCAAATCATGTACTATTTAATTTAATAAAACTTAAAGGGTCTGTTTCTTCTCTCTGCCCATGGACCCTCAGTCAACACTTTAGGTAAATAACTAGACTCCCTACTCACTCAAGTTCAGCTTGGATATTTAGAGTCCAATTTGGAGAAAAGAGAGATCAAATACATAGAACTACACAACTCAGTCCAAAGCCGAGGAAATTAGTCATCTAAGTAATAAGGACTTGGTGGCTCTGGCCTGAGTATGGCTCAACAGAGGTGGCTCATTCCCTGGGGGGGGGGGGGGGGGGAACAAGATGGGGATATGTCATATGAAAATGACTTTGAAGGTAAAGCCCCCACACTCTCAGGTCACGTGTGTGCACCCCCGAGGGATGCCACCGCCAGCCCTGACAGAGCCCCAGCCAGGAGCCCGTAAAAGAACTAGAAAAGGTGAGTAAAGGAAGGTGTGCTGTTTTACATAAATTAAGGATTCTCTGAGAAAATAGTTTCTCATGCTCATTGGCCCTGCAGTCTCTGGAGGAATTGAAAATGCAAATGAAAATAACCTTTGCTAAGGGTGCCTGGGTGGCTCAATCGTTAAAAATCTGCCTTTGGCTCAGGTCATGATCCCAGGGTCCTGGGATCCAGCCCTGCATGGGGCTCCCTGCTCCACAGGAAGCCTGCTTCTCCCTCTCCCATTCCCCCTGCTTGTGTTCCCTCTCTCACTGTGTCTCTCTCTGTCAAATAAATAAATAAAATCTTAAAAGAAAAAAAAAAGAAAACAACATTTGCTGAACCAGGGCTCCCTGCTTCTGGAAAGCTCTAGACAGTGAATCCAGAACTTAAAAAATAAGAGACCAAAAAAAAAAAAATTAGAGGTTTGCCACTCATATTACATAAGTATTTATCATGTTGAAAGAAGCAGAACTTCGAATGTGATTTGTTTTACAGAAATTCTGTTTGGACAGCTCTTTCCATAAATATTCTAAGGCCTGTCTGCAGTTGTTAACCTGCCCATTGTCTGGGTCCCACCCACCCCAGCTGTGCTCACACTCGGTGGGGGATGGGATCCCCACTGCAAAGTGTCACACCTGCCCCGCGTTAGGAATCTAGGAGATGCTTCTTGGGGGAAGGAGGAATGAAAGGTTTCTTTGTCCCAAATTAATTTTCTTCCATCTGGTTTTCAAGGGCTATATTATTAATATTTTAGGTAGATATTCCAATAAGACTTGGGTAATCTCTTGTTTAAAACGATTTATTTATTTATTTATTTATTTTTATGAGAGAGGGAGAGAGAGAGAGCGCGAGCGCAAGAGCAAGCATGAGTGGGGGGAGGGGCAGAGGGAGAAGCAGACTCCCCGCTGAGCAGGGAGACTGATACGGGACTCCATCCCAGGACCCTGGGATCATGACCTGAGCCAAAGGCTGACGCTTAATGACTGAGCCACCCAGGCGTCCAAGACGTGGGTAATCTTTTATGGTTTCTTGTTTGTTGTCGGTTGACTTTGTTCTGTTTTGTTTTGGGGTCAGAACTCTATAAGCAGCAAGAATCTACTCTGGTTGCCAGAATAGACATGTTTCAAGTGTTTTTGATGTTTTGGTCACCCTGCTTAAGATGTGGTTTTAAGACACAGCTTCTGAGAGAGAGAACAGATTGTCCAGGCTTGGGTCAGTGGCCACCCCTTGAGGGGACCAGGAGCCTTGATTGGCAGGTCCTCTAGCCTATATCCAATTGCGAAAAATTTGTTCCCCCAAAAGAACTGGAAGGCTGTTATCGGAGAAAGATAAAAATCCAATGGCAGTAGTCCATGGAAATAGTGGTTCTCAACCCTACTGACTAACTCAACACCTGCCTTTATACAAATATTGTATAATGCTGTCCTACACTCCTGAAATGCAATTCATGAATAATATGACCTACATAGACACATAATTTAAAAAATTAGAATATTGTCCTAGCCATAATATCAAGGCGAAATAAAAGGAACCTAATCTGTAGAATATTGCTTATAATAAAAATAATAAAACAGTAGAACTATATAAAATTAAAGGATAATAAATATGCACTCAGGAGCAGCTATACTCCAAGATTTAAAGAATCAGTGAGATGTTTGCTTGTGCTATTGATGAATAAGTGGATTTAAAAGCAGCAAGACAGGGGCGCCTGGATGGTTCAGTCGGTTAAGTGTCCAGCTCTTGATTTCGGCTCAGGTCATGATCTCAGGGTCGTGGGATTGAGCCCTGAGTTGGGCTCTGCGCTGGGCGTGGAGCCTCTTTAAGATTCTCTCTCCCCCTCTGTCCCTCCCCCACCCCTCACGTGCCCCCCCACCCCAAAAGGCAGCAAGACAATCAGAAGCCAGCCTGTACAAGAAATATTTGAAATGAAAGAACAGATGTGGGGCGGACAGTGTAGTAAAACCTATTCAATGTGCATTAACAGGTGCAAGTCCTTTGTGTTCCTAGGTTTGAGACTGTTAATTATAAACAGGGCTCCTAGGGGAAGATCCAGAAAGACACTTAAAAGCCCTGGGGGACACAGTGGGGGGGGGGGCTGTCTTGCATGTGGGAGGAGTTGCAGCATCCCTGGGCTCTGTCCACGGAACGCTAGTAGCCCCTGTAAGGAAAGCTTGGAGGAGATTCTGAAATTTAGTCGGTGTCTTAACTCGCTCATCAACCTGGGTGATCTTCCCCTTTCCTTATCTCTGACTAGGCTGTTTTACAATTCTGGAAAGACAAAAGTTAATTTGTAGCAAACTGATAGTAATGCAAATAATTCCTGTCCATAGAAAACCATGTTATGTCCAGGGAGGGTTTAACTGACTTTCTTCCCCTGTTATGGAAGAAGCCAGTTTTATATGTATTAATGAAATTCATTTTAACACTCCCAATGGCCTATAAATGTGTTTGCACTTTGGATTTTTCTTTGACTTGGTTTTAAAACTTTTCCGGTTCCTTCATTCATTACTGAGTTAAATATAACCTTTGACACATTCTTTAAATGTTTGTATGACAGTCATGATTTTACTTTTTTAAAAAAATTATTCTTTAACAATCCCCATCCTTGTGCAACCCCAAATTAACCCCTCAACTTTTCAAACTCCCCATAAGACAATAGTATACACATTGAGTCGCTGTGTTAACACACACACACAAACACACACACACACACACACAAACACGCCAAACCTAAGGAAATCGAGCTCATATTCTCGGATCCCTACCCTGTGGTCACATGGCACAATACTTGACTGAATGCTATATGGCTTCTGCTTTCCAAATGTTCTGCTCTGGGTTCTTAGGGTTGGAAGGCTCAGCCTCAGGGTGAGGTCGTTGAGATCACGCTTTGTTCATAGCCATTTTGATTTAACCAACGTCCTCAGCTTTTTGGCTCCAGCCTGAGGAAGATCACAACTCGAGATGACCCAGCACCCTTCAGCATTTATGTGAAAGGGAATTACCTCCTGTGTTAATTCTAATCTTCTCAGCCACGGTTGTTTCTTTGGTGTCGTGGGGGTATTTTTAAGCATCAAAAGGAAAAAGAAGGAGAAAATCCGAAGAGACCACCCCCCAAGTCTGAAATCCTGTTAAACCTCCAACAAAACCAAACCCACCAGGGCTTGATGAAATAAGCTCATTAGCAGAAAAGGGCATGGTCATAGTGGTGAGATTCTGCGGGTTCCTTTGTAATCCCAGTTCCTTCCATCTGGATGACAGCGGACAGGGAGTGGTTCCCATTTTCCGGGTATTCTGGTCAGGCTGCGTGGAATGGAAGGGACTATGCTTTGATCTCTAGGGTCAGGGCTCATTTTCATAACCCTGGTCCTTTTAAGAGCAAGGGACAGAAATCATCACCAAAGGCTTGCAGCAGAACACGGAAAGGGCTTGGACATTTTTGTGCCCTGCTGTTTAAAGTGATCGTCCTGACAAATTAGGGTCGTGCCAAGAGATCAGGAGGTCAGGGTGTGGAGGATGAGATCTCCTTCCTAAAAGCCTTATACCCCAATCAAGATGGGACATATTACTAATATAGAGAAGAGGGTCTGTCTGAAGTGCTTTTCTTTTTTTTTTTTATAAAGATTTTTATTTATTTATTTGAGAGAGAGAATGAGAGAGAGAGCACATGAGAGGGGGGAGGGTCAGAGGGAGAAGCAGGCTCCCTGCCGAGCAGGGAGCCCGATGCGGGACTCGATCCAGGGACTCCAGGATCATGACCTGAGCCGAAGGCAGTCGCTTAACCAACTGAGCCACCCAGGTGCCCTTGAAGTGCTTTTCTGAGGAATTTTACGATACTAGTAATTGCTGTCAAATATTCAAATACTCCAAAGTGTAATTTGCATGCACAACATGTATGATGTGTTAGTTCCCATACGTCATGTAGGTGCACCTCTCTGTGCATCCCGCCTTGTTCATGCCACTTGAGCCCCTGCCCCCCTTCATTCAGGTTGCTTCTCTAACATCTTCTCCCTCGTGACACCATCCCTGGCCACCCATCTAAAATAACACCTTCACCCTCTCTGCCTTCTTTTGCACATTATTTCCTCCATAACACTTTTCACTTCTGGACGTTATATTGCATTTTTTTTTTAAGATTTTCTTTATTTATTTGAAGGAGAGAGAATGTGAGAGAGATCACGAGGGTGTGCGGAGGGGCAGAGGGAGAGGGAGAGAATCTCAAGCAGGCTCTGCACTGAGTGGGGAGCCTGATGCTGGGCTCGATCTCACCACCCTGAGATCACGATCTAAGCGGAAACCAAGAGTCAGACGCTCAACTGACTGCACCACCCAGGCGCCCTGCATTTCTGTTTTTTTTAAATTGGTCATTGTCATTCTTCCCATTAAAAGATCGGGTCCCAGAGAGCAGGGATTTTGCTTTGTCCAGTGCCTAGGCAGACCTTCATGCATCGTAGGTCCTCAACCAGCATTTGCTGAATGAACGTGTCTCTACCATTCTTTAAAGCACCTGTCTAGACTCACCTCCTTCTTGAGCCTTTTGGGGTGCCCATGAGAATCAGTCCCTCTTTTCTCAATGGCCCCACTATATTCTTGCATCTGACACATGGTTTTTGAGCCTCTGGGTGTGAGCTTTTAGCTTCGCCTGGGGGCTACATCAGGGAAGACAACAGAATTCCTGCTTCAAGGAGCTGCCATTCCCACAGGGGAAAATGGGCATTAAACATGTTACTGGTAACTCCGTCCAGTTCTTAGATGCCTCAGCTTAGAGTTACTTTGATCATTTGTTCAAAAAACATTTTTTGGTGGAGGAAAGGCTTACCATTTGACAGAATCTGAGCCAGGCATAGGAGATCTGAAAAGTGAATAAATGATCAAAATTAACTTTAAAGGACTAACTGTGCTGAGCAGAGAAGTAGTGAGGCAGATAGGACCATCACAATAGCAGTGACATGAGGCATGGGGTAGAGCAGAGACAGTGGGTCAAATTTCGCCTGAGGATGGTAGTGGAAGAACCAGGGAGAAATCAGAGAAGGCTTCACAGAAGAGGTGACCGATGCAGAAGGATGAGTAGGAGTTCACTCTGACAAGTGCTACTGAGGGAAAGGCATTTGGGCAGAGGGAACAGTCTATGCAAAGGTACAGAGGCCAAAGAGCTGCTGCTGACCAAAGAATGTGGCCAAATTTTCTAAATGACGACTCCACTTCTCATGTCCCAATCCAGTCAAATCCTGAGTTATCTTTTGAGAGTTGTCCAAGCGTAGGGCATGGGGGAGGATGCAGAGAAGCACAAAGCACATCCCCTATCCTCCTGGAGTTCTGTCTAACCGGGCAGGCAGCAGGCATGTAAAGAGAAGCGAGAGTGAAAGATTTGATTCATGTTCAAGGCATCATTAGATGATCACTGAGCACACATTGTGGATCTGTGCCTGATTCACTTGGTAAGGATAGAGTAGCAAAGCTCGTTAGATGGTGGCCAGGTCATTCATTCATTCATTTGTTCTCAAATATTCCTTGACACTTACATTATGTACCTGGCACATCTGAGGTGTTTGGGAGAGAGAGGTAAACAGGAAAGATGGGATCCCTGTGCTTATGAAGCTCACACTGAAAATTCATCCCAAATGCAGGTGAACAGATGAGTGGATGAGACCTTTTCAGATGGTGGCAGTGCTGTGAAGGAAACACAACAGGGTGGTTACTCGTGGGGGTGTGAGTGGGGAGCAAGGGCCCCCCACAGCTACAGGGTCCAGGAGAGAGCCCCTCTCATCCTGCTTAGAGCCGAAGCCTGAGTGTGGAAGAAGGCAGTGCGTGAAGATGTTGGAAGAGCAAGTACATAGGCTGGGGGGTGGGACAGTCATGGGGTGTGTTTCGGGGAACAGCAGGGCCAGTGTGGCTGCAGGGGTGGGGAGAACAGAGTCGAGGTGGGTGAGGTTGGCAGGGCAGGGGGTCAGCGCTCTGTAGCCCTGAGAGGAGACAGGTCTATTGTCCGTGGGAAGGCAATGGACAGAAGCCTCCATTTCTACACATTGCCTGAAGGTGCCCTTCTCTCCTACTGGGGACTTCTGACATGGAGGAAGCCCTCATGACATTTAATTTAATTTAATTTAATTTGGGCCGTTGACGCCTATCAAGCTATTCTCTTGCCCTCCCCGAGGGTCCTCCTCTTTCCTGCCCTTGACTCTCCCCCTCCCACCTGCTCCGTCCACATGGAGACAGCTCTCCTCTGATGCTGAGTCCCCAGGCCACCCAATTTTCTGTGCATTATTACAATTATTAAAACACAAAATCCAAGCACAGCTGTTATCTTTCTTGATCCACAGAGAAAAAAAAAAAAGGCAGAGAAAAGAAGAAAATACAGCTCTGCAACGTTGGATCCTATCGGCCCAGCACAGCGAGACAATGACTGGGCGATTCTCCGGTTGGCATGTGACAGCTCACCGGGCTCTTGGCACAGGGACCTTTGAAACAATGACACCGCGTGGAGGCTGTCATTCACCGAGGCTCGCGGGGGCTGTCTGGCGCTGGGGAGTCAGAGAGGAGACCGCGTAGGTACGGGGCCTCAGTATATCAGGGAACCTTTATCGAGCACTTACAGTGTGCCGGGCACGCTCTATACGCGCACAAGTGTTCATCTAAGCCTGACAGCGGCCCTTGGAGAGGGGCAGTGGTATTAGCCATGTCTCATGGGGGGGAAACTGAGGCCCAGGACAGTGAAGGGCTTGCTGCTACTCATCGCACAGCTGGTGAGAGCTGGACCCTGGGTTTAACTGCACACACTGTGTCTGACTAGCCCCACGCTGGCGGAAGAAAGCAGACCATGTGCTGGAATCACGGAAATCAGGATCCCGAGCTCCCCAGCCCCTTCTCATATGTGGTCGTGTACCCCGTGGCTGGGCGGCCACTCAGGTGCCCCCGGTTTGTGGGAAACAGCCTTGAGCTCAGATACTGCTCCTGACGCTCCATGTGGGGGGTTAACACTCTTCCAGTAAATGTCGTCCGCTGCTGACTCTGGAGTCCGTGTGCACGTGCACACACGTGTGTGTTTGTGTGTGTGCGTGTGCGCGCAGCAGTTAGGAGCAGCGTGTCAGGAGTCAGACAGCCTGGGCTTGGATCCAGGAACAACCTCGGGAACGTTGCTTACACCCTCCGTGCCTCAGTTTCCTCCTCTGTCACATGGTGACAGTCAGCCCCTACCTCATAGCTCTGATGTGAGGATTAGGTGCGTTCGTCCGTGTGAAGTTTAGATGGGGGCCCGGCGCAGGGTGGGTGCTGGGTGAATGCTGCTGTGATTACTGTTGTTCATCGTCCCCCCCATCTCTGTTGTTCGTGCAGCCTGAACCCCTTGTCCCTGGGGACAGCTCCTCTCCTGAGTGCAGGGGAGAAGCACCCTGGGTCCATTGGCACCCAGTCGGGTGACCCTGGGCCGGGTGCTTCACCCCCTCTGCCTTGGTTTCCTCCTCTGGAAAATGGGGCAACAATCACCCTTACTACGCGGGCCTGTTACGGGGATTAAATGAGTTCTAGGAGCACTCGGGGTCATTAAGTGTTAGTTGGATTGTCCTCCCCTGGATCAGTATTGGGCGACTTGATGTTCACACGTTGTCTCCTTAGTGAGGCCTCCCTGACCAGGTCTCTGATGGGGCTCTTTGCCCAGCCCTGGTCACTCTCCATCCCAGCACTCAGCAATGCACAGTTGGGGGGCACATCCGGCCTGCTGTCTGAGGGCATCAGGGCTGCTCATTGTCCCAGGTGTCTCTGTCATCATGACTGCAGATGCCATAGATTCTGCCTCCTCTTCCCTTCATTTCTTTTTTTTTTTTTTAAGATTTTATTTGTCAGAGAGAGAGAGAGAGTGAACGAGAGAGCACAAGCAGGGGGAGGGGCAGGCAGAGGGAGAAGCAGACTCTCCGCTGAGCACGGAGCACGATGCGGGGCTTGATCCCAGGACTCTGGGATCATGACCTGAGCCAAAGGCAGATGCTTAACCGACTGAGCCACCCAGGCGCCCCTCTTCTGTTCATTTCTGACAAGACACATAGGTTTGCTTGGGGTAGCAGATAGTGAAGTCGGGGTCCAGAAACGTGACCTATCTCAAACCTTGCAGTTGCCCAGGGGATCCACTCAGGGACCAAGACCTTGTAGGTCTTGGCTTGTCTGGACATAATCTCTCCCCTGCCACTCCCTCAGGGTTCTCTACATGGTAGGAGGACAGAAGGACTCACCCACCGCCTCACCCAGTGTCCGCCCGGTCTCCTCAATGCAGCCAGACCGATCACTGGATGCACCACACCCACGTCACCCTGCTTTCTAAATCCTTCTATGGCTTCATCTTGCCCTAAAAATGAAGACAAAAGCTCCCAAATGTGCTGTGTCAGTTGGGGTTGGCTTGATTGTGAGTAGCAGAGACTCAAAATAACAGTGGTCTAAGTAAAGTAGAAGAAACAGAGAAAGGCTCGCATGCCTGGGCCCAGTAAGTCTGGGAAGAATGTCAGGAGGCTGTCAGAGAGGCAGTGACAGTCACATCCCGTGGGGCTGGTAGGGTGTGGACTTCACTCTGGGTGTGGGGAAGAAGCCAGAGGCTTCTGAGCAGGCGAGTAACATAACTGTGCTGACTTGGAAAGGATGTGCTTGTCTTAGTCTGCGTATTACATTTGTTTGAATGACTGTTCCATTAGTATCTGCCCTCCCACCCTCTACCCCAAATGGACCATCCATGATGGCAGGGACCATGCCTATTTCTTTCCTCAGCAGCCTCTGTCCTGCTTCTAGCACATTGCTGGGCATACGGCAGACAGTCAATACATAGTTGTTAAGTCAAGAGAGAAGGAACGGAGAGAATGTTTAGCATGGACAGCAGGGCAGCCCTCTCTCTGCCTGTTTTCCCCGTGTCATACGTGTAAATCCCGGGTGGACTGGCTCCATCATCTTGCAGGCTGTGCTGACATCCGAGGTTTAGCATATAAAAATCTATCAGGAACAACCGCATTGATCCTGAGGTTGACTTCGTGCTGAGCAAGAATAAGTAATGACTCGAGCTACTTCGACAACAATTCAACCGTCTCTTCTTTGCCTTGAAGGAAAGTGGTTAAAGAGACAGAGAGGCCTTTGGGGAAGCGGTTCCAGCGGTGTGTGTCACCCCCGAGGAGAGACATAACTGGAGGATGATTTATTGCAGCCTTCTGGTGTGGGAAGAGCCAGTGGCTTACAGGGGAAAATAGCTCTTCCGTGGCCACCTGCCTGGAGAGTGGAGTGAGCATTTGTATTTCGTTTAGCTGTACAGAAACTCTGAACTCCTTTCCTGCACTCGGCAAACTTTACACCTTATAAATGGTCCAGCTACTCAGCCTGCCAGCCTCCCTTGCAGCTAGGGCTGGGGCAGAGGATTCTGGTTGTGCTCATCTGCACCCACATACATAAGCTTTGAACGGGAGTGTTGTCACGTTGAGAAACAGGAACCTCATGAAATCGGTTCTGGGGATGGCCAGCGAGTGAGGGGGGCTACGCATCAGCGCTTTGAGCAGTGGGAGACACGGCGTCTGTGCCCAGAGCTACCGGAGGTATCTTCATGTGAATAGCTCCGTGGGATGATTTTCGGACCGAGTTCTTAGCTACGTGGCCTTTACGTTGGATTATCTGGCCCCTCTGGGAAATCTCCTAGCTACCCACTATGTTTTTGTAAATTCCTTTTCTGCTTAAATTTACTGGTATGAGTTCTGTTGTTTTCAGCTAACTGCCCTGACTCACACATGGTGTGAGTACTCGGAGGCAGAGAGGCGGATGGTGAATGAGGAACGTGCATGTAGGAGCTTAACCAGGCTCCTAGAAACAGGAAGCGGGTAAACAACCACAGGCTGTCTACAGCCAATCCCACTTACTTTCTCTTATTTAGTCATTCATAAATATTTATTAAGTACTGACCATACTGAGCACTGTGCTCGCTGCTGGGGATAAGTACTGAACAGGGCAGACAAGGTCCCTGTCATCCTGGGGCTTCCCTTCTGGCTGGGGAGACAGCAAGAGATAATCAACAAATGAATAAATGAGATACACTGAGATGGTAAAAGAAAGGCACATACAGGATGACAAGACAGAAAGTGACGACGGTGGAAGGCTGATTTCTACAAGGTGGTCAAGGACTAATTCTCGGACTTGCGGTAAATCTTGCGAATGAGAAGCAGCCGGCCAGGCTGAGTGTTCGGGAACACGGGTCTCAGGTGGGAGAGGTGGTGAGAAGCGCCATGGCTCTGAGCAGGAAAAGATGTGGCCTGTTATAGGAGGGCTAAGGGAGAAGGTCATGCAGGGCTTCCTGGGCCACAGTAAGGAGTCTGGATTGTATTTGATGGGAAATCATCGGAGAGATTTATGCAAAGGGGTGACATGGTGCAACTTGCCGTGTAGCAGTGACAAGTAAGCCTGTGTGGTGGCAGGGCCCAGGGAGACCCAACACGTGTGAAGTGTTGTCTACCAGGGAAGCTCAGTAGAGACTCAGCACCCAGGGCTTTTGTTGGGGGCACCCCCTGTCTAGCCCAGGTTCCAGACGGGCAGAAGGAAAGCCGGTACACAGCATAAACCACACTGTGGTTCATCCGTGCCGGATAAAGATGGGGAGGGGTAGAGAGGAGAGATGTGCATGGATTCAGAATCTACTTAGGGGGTCGAGCTGTCAGGAAACACGGATGGTTTGGGTGGTGGGGGGCGTGAGAAAGGGAGGTGTCAGCCTCTGGTCGTCATCGGAGGGGGAATCCATTACCATCACGGGGCACTTTAGAGTTCAAAAACCATGGCTGCAGGTGTCTCTCACTTAGTCACAGAAATTTCACCATGAGGAGGATCTTAGGAGCATCTGGTCTGACTGCTTCCTTCAACAGATGAGCAAACTGAGGCCCGTGAAGGGTTATCCGGAGAGTTAGTAGTCGACAGGAGACCGGAATCTCCATTCTCTGATTTCCAAGTAAGTGCTCTTCTAACATGCCCTTTTGAGGATGACCAGAAAGATCGGGAGTAATAGAATGTTAAGGCCGGAAATGACTGCATGCTGGTTACTAAGCTGGTTTCTCAGCCTCCAACCCACCCTTCTAAACTGTTCTGTAATGCCGGGGCTGAGACTCTACCCAGTCCGTTTAGCCTTTACCAGTTGGCTTTTTGCTGGGTCCCACCTATGCGGATTGCAGCAGCCTGGGCCCCATCGAGAGGCAGAACCTTAGGGTGATTTAAACAGGGGAAATGTTACATAAAGAATTATTCAACTATGACAAAAGAGTCACTATGGGATATAAGAAAAAACTAGCTGGTTTCCTAGGGCTAAGGGAGAGTCCCCCAGGAAGGACAAACTTGGAAGGGGGGCCCCTTCCCTGTTTGAGGTTCAGATCTCTTTGTAGGAGGTAGTTTGCTGGCCCCTGGGTTAGCTCACTGCTGGAGTGCAGTAACACCTAATGAAGTCACCAATGTTCCAAATATTCACCAGTTTGTCTCTCCATCCACCCCTGTTGCCATCTTGGTCCAAGCCACCATCATCTCTCACCTGATTATTGCCATAGTCGCTTCACTGGTCCCTTGATCTTGACCCTATATGAGGTCAGTTTCTGAAGCACAGCCTATGATGGAGATCCTTATGCACGTGATTTATCGAAGAGGTGCTCCTGAGAGAAGGGAGTGAGGCGCACAACAGGGCAAAAAGCTAAGCAAGGGAGGACAGCAACTTCAGCCTGAGCCCGTGGAGAGCCTGGAGCGTGAGTTGCATCCCAGAGTTGTCCCAACTTGAGGCAAAGGGGGCTGCTGGCATTTGTATCTCCCTGTCACTCTGTCATTGGCGATCGGCTGCTCCGGGCTGTGCATAGGGATGAAAGCCTCCTGTTCAAGGAAGCTCCCATTTGGCCTTAGGGCTATCCTCACTCTGGGGAGGGGGGCACCTGTGGGCCTCTGTCAGCTATGACTCAAAGCAGCTGGGGCATGAGGTCAGGAAAGGGGGTCCAGGCAGGGCCCCCGGGGTCTAGGCAGGGGTCCAGGCGGGGCACCATCACCCCTCCCAACATTCTACTGATAGATGGGCGGTCCCGGTGGTCCTCCTCTGGTTCAGGGGAAAGTCAGAGACGGAATCCGTCCATCTTGTGTGGGGACTGCATGGTCCCTGGGCTGCTGTGGCATCTGCCAAGAGGTGGTCGAAAGGGCAGGAAATCACGATGGAGCTGGATTTAGAGCCTCTACTCCAACAGAGTTCCGTTTAAGCCCCAACCTTGCCGCTCTCTCGCTGTGCGACCTTGGGTGAGCTGCTTCTTCGCTCTGGATTCATTTCCTGTGGGCAAATCGGATCTGACACCTGCCTTTGGGATGGATTCTGGGCCTGTTCTCTGTAGCCCACTGCTCTTACGTGTTCGTCATGCATTGGCACTAATTTCGAACGCCCGTCTGGATGTTCCCATAGATTAAAAAGCTGCTTAGGATGACCTGAGCCCAGAACCAAATTCCGTTTTGCATAGACACACAAATATTTTTTTCACTGTTTTAAAATATACCAAGTTTTCAGGAATGAAACTATGGCATCAACTGAGGGAAGATCATACTTTGATTTTTCAGGACTTTACCGAGGTCTGTTTACCAGGTTGAAAACTTGTATCACCAACGGCAAAGCCTCTTGTGCCATCTGGGTGGCCCGCCCACAGCTGTCCTGGTCTGCGTCTGTAGCTTCATTCCCTGGGATTCTCCGTCCAAGTTCAGGCATCGGATGACGAGTGTATCCTCCAGCTGAGTCGTGCCAGAGTCAGCGTGTTGAAAAGTGTTTGATTTTATTATAAATTCCTTTCCTTTCCCTTTTATCTTATACGCGGGATTAGGATATTGATTAAAAAATGGGTATATAGGTAGGTTATGTTGATGAGGAATTTCATTTCAGTTGAATAGAAATCATTAAATATTTGTTTTAAAAACCAGGCATTGGCTCTGATAGAGTTGAGAACCACAAGTCTGAACAGAATTAGCAACGTCTTCTCTTTCCCCAGGGGACCCATAGCCATATTTAGAGACGCCTTTGAGCTACTTGTTAGCTTGAGCTCAATTTTACAAGGACAGAGTCCTTTCTGCCCTTCGGGCCAATCTAATTCTCCTTTGTTGCGCTATTAAGGAGTCTGCTGAAGACCCGAGTGATTTTTACCCCACCTCCCTGGGCTGTGTGTTCTGGAATGGTCCCTACCGAGGGAGTGTGGCTGGCTGGCTCCCCTCTGCCAGGCCGAGCAGACCTGGGCTTTTGCCAGATTTAGGTCTCTGTCCAGTGAGCGAGTAATTGCTTTCCTCCATAGGAGACACAACAACAATCAAGAAACAAACAAACACATTAA
>NW_022589724.1:32400225-32494847 GCF_004348235.1 Phoca vitulina | reverse complement strand
CCCCCCCCAAAAAAGCATTTTGAAGAGAACTCCTCAGCACCTGGAGAATCAGATCAGTGCACACTCCTTGGCAGGAGCTGGAAGCCTCTCAGGGTCAGCCCCACCAGCTCCCACCCCCTCTCCCCCGGGCCCCTGCTGTGTGTCCCATGCCAGACACACACACAACTTCTTGGTCCTTGAGAGCCTCCCACTCTCTCTTTTCTGGCCTAAAGTTCTCTTCTCCCACTTCTTGCTCTGGTGTTCATCTGTCAGGCCACGGGTGAGACCTCACCTCCTGCAGGTGGCCAGCCTGGATTGCAGCCCGCCGCCCCCACTGACCCCCACCGCCTGGCAGAGCCAGCTGCCGGCCGGGCCCCCGCACCTGCACACACGGTCAGCCTCCCTCTTAGGCCCAAGAACAGTGAGCTTCTGGAGCCTTATGCTCCAGCTTCTGGAACCAGCACGGAGTGCCATGAGTGAATTTTCTGGGGCCTCTGTAACAGATGACCAGAAAGGGTTACTTACAACAGCAGAACTGTATTCTCAATATTCTGAGGCTGGAAGTCCAAAATCCAGGTGTGGGCAGGGCTGCGCTCCCTCGGGAGGTTCTCGGGAGGGTGCTTCCTGCCTCTTTGGGCTCCCGCTGTCTCCAGGTGCTCCTGGGCTGTGGCCTCCTAGAGGGACACTGGTCATTGGACTTAGGGCCCACCCAAATAATCCAGGATGACCCACTCATCTCAAGATCCTTAGTTCAATGTATCTGCAAAGACCTTTTTTCCAAATAAGGTCGCATTCCCAGGCACTGGGGTAAGGATGTGGACACCGTCCAGCCCACTCTAGGTGCACTAGACACCCACGAGCCCCTCCCTCTGCCAAACAACTGAACTCTGGGGCCTGGAGCCCCGGGGACTCCCAAGACCTTCTCCACCAACGAGGGAGCCAACTGATGTCTGTTGGGGCAGGTGCGTTGGGCAGGCAGAAGGCCCCGGCCCCCGAGGGTGGGTGCCCCAGCTCTGTGGAGCTCCCCAGCTCCCCACCCACACAGCTGCAATCTTTCCCAGCACCCCTGATTCAGATCAGCAGAATTCCCACAGATTAAGGTCAAGAGAACATGTATTCAAACGTGCACAAGCCGGTGGGCAGTGACCCACCATGAGGGAGAGAACACGGGAAAACCGACATCAGACGTGGGCCCCCGAGAACCTCAGCCCCAGGCCTCGGTGGACGCAGGACAGCCCAGGGGAAGCACCGCGAGGAAAGGAGGGATCACGAGGTGGTAGAGCAGCACCAAGGAGCTCGGGAGATCCACCTCCTCCCGCCCCGGCTGTAGTGGTGGTCCGGGCCTGCCTGGCAGGCAGCGCTCACAGGGATCGGAGGCCTCCTCCCGGAGGAGCCGAGCGGTGTGGGTGGTTAGTGACGTGGGTGCGGGAGGGCACGTGTTCAATAGACTGGACTGACGCTCCAGCTCTGGGAAGCTTCAGCCCCTGGGAAGGATCTGCAGTTGGATGTTCATTATTTATTCGTTCATTCAATATTTACTGAGAACTCCACCAACACTCAGGACCTGGGAATGGAAAGTAAGCAAAACCTCTGCCCCAAAAACCAAAACCTCACAATGTAGCAGAGACAGACTCATGTTAGCTTAGCTGTGCCGTGGAGCCATGAGAAAGTGTGAGTCCTGGGGAGGGTCCCATCCAGGCAGGGATGGTATTCTGGGCCTCACCGATGGCTAGGGTTCTTCGGGGCAAGGAAGGACCCACGGGCAGGGGCAGCTCCAGGCAGGTGACAAGGTGGACTTGGTGGCGTGCAGAGCCCAGACTGCAGAGGGAAGCCTAGAGGTCCAGGTTCCATCCTCTAGGAGAGGAAGCAGGGTGAGGGGATGTCCATGGAGGAGGCGGCCAGCCCTGCTCCCTCCCAGCCCTGCCAGGGCTCCTGGGACGTGGGGGACACGCAGCTGCTGCTAGCTGGCTGTCCATGCCCCTCAGGACAGACGGCTCCAGGCCCCTGAGTCCCAGCACCCGTTGCCCCATTGGCCACAGGTGCACTCAGCACATGACGAGCTAGGATGAGCTGCTTCCACCTCACCTCTTGCTCCAAAGCCCTAGTGGAATCTTGGTGATTTCTTGTGGCTCTTGGAACTCAGGGCAGTTAGTCCCCAAGGTGTTGGCAAGGGCCCGGGATGCAAGGGTGAATTCCGCCTCCCTGCACGTACCGAGATGCATGCAACCATAGATTACTTGGCCGGTGGCTAAGGCAGAGAGACAAGTATGCAGAAGAAAGGCTCACCTGAGCTGGGAAGCCCAGGGGGGCCTCCTGGAGGAGGGAGCTCCAGAGCTGAGTCCCAGACGAGATCTAAGGGAACCGAGGAGGGGAGGCGTCAGTCAGGAGTGGGGCCAGCAAAGAGACCTGGCCCGGACACCTTGTCTCTGTCTGTCTGTCTCTGTCTCGTTTCCCCAGAGGTGCCCCCCGCCCCCCGATCCTGTCCTCTGGCCTCCCATCCAGCTCATCCCCAGGGCTGCCCCTGGCTGCCTCGTGGGGCTGTCCTCTGTCCAATGTTAACATTCAAGAAAGGTAAAATCACGGCTCGTGCCGATGTGAAATGAACACGTGAGTCAGTATCCGATGAGGAAAAGGGTCCATGTTCCCACCTGTTCCAGGGCACACACTTGGCGTGGGCATTTCTTGAAGAGGACAGTGTAATCGTCCACCTGTTTCACTTAAATCCCCTGCCCCCGAGTCCCACGCCAACGACTACAGAATCCGCGGACTTCCAAAACCGTGTCCCGGCCCAACAGATTGGCAGGTGTGGACGGCCGGGGATGGGGTGGGGGCGGGGGAAGACGCACCCCCTGCTGCTGGGGGGTAAAACCCGCTGCCTTTCTAATTATTCCTTGTATTGTGGCAAGATACACATAACCTAGAACTTGCCATCCTGTTTTTCAGGGCACAGCTCAGGGGTGTCGGACACACTCACCCCTCCCTCCGTCCCCAGGACGCTCCACCTTCCCAGACTGAGCCTTGTCCCCACTGAACACAGACCCCTCCCCTCCCGCTCCCTGCGTCTGTCCACCCGGGGGTCCGACTCCTCTGGGGCCTCCTGGGAGTGGATCCTTCAGGACTGGTCCCTCTGCGCCGGGCTGACCTCCCCCATCCTCCTGCTCTGGGCTGCGACGGCTGATGCTGCCGTGAACGGGGGCAGGCGGGCGTGTAAGCTGAGTTCCTTCCTTCCCGTGGGGCACGGAGACTTTGCCGGGCCACCTCCCATGAGCCATCCAGCCTGCGCACGCCCAGCAGAGGCGCCCCGGGGCTTGACGCGGAGGGACGTTCTCAGTGTGGCCGGGATGCCCCCTGAGGACGTCCCCCACACTCTCATTTGCCGTGGGGACCAGGGGCAGGCTCGGCGTCCCGCTGGCCGGCCTGACGTGGGGAGCCCTGGGGCTGCGGGAGAACCAGCGTCAGGGGCCCAGCGAGCACGTCCCGGCCCAACAGAGTGGGGGTGTCGTCAGCACCCACGGAAGGCGGGGAGCGCCCCGGCGGTGTCCTGGGGATGGGCGGAGGGGGAAGGGGAAAGGGAAAACTTGATCTGAAGGCATTGGCCCGGGTTTCTTCTGCTGTGCACCCATGGACAGATCGGAACCCACATGCCCGCGCCAGGCTCGCGGGGCCTCCACTCTAGGCCGTTCCTCAGGGCTCCAGTCTGGAGGCCAGTTTTCCCCAGAAGGCCACGGGGGCCGCACACCCCTCCGGGACCCCTGTGACACTGCCAGGCGTCTTGACGCTTTGGCTGGCCGCTCCGTTTCCCAGGGCCAGCCTGGTCTTCCGTCCGCTCACTGTAACGCCCCCTTCTCAGGTGTAAAGACAGAGGACAGCATGGGATTACCAAGCCCTGGGCGTTCTGTGCAACCGATGAACCCCTGAACTCCTACCTCTGAAGCTGATGATATACTCTATGTTAATTAATTGAATTTGAATAAAATTTTTAAAAAATAGACCCACCCAAAGTGCCACCACCTGCAGCCGGGCAAGGACAGGGCTCTCCGAACGCGCGGGGAGAGGACGCAGCCCAGGGCTTGGGTCTTGCTCCGCGACCAGGCTGTGTCTGGGCACAGCAGCGGGCCCCGAAGACTCCGCACATGCCCTGAGAGGCCCTGACGGGGAGGCAACCCTGGCACAGGCCCCCTCCCACCTGTCTGCCTGTGGCAGGTGCACCGAGAGCTCATCTATTTAGATGGCAGGGTCGTGACCCCCCAGCAAAACACCTGGAGCCCCCCGCCACCCGGACGCTGGACTGGGGAGGGATTTCCAGGACTGGGGCAGGCAGAGGGGAGCACATCTGGTTTGAGCCCCTAGTTTCCAGGGACGCCCATTTGTGGGGTGGGGAGGGCTCATGGATCCTGCACTGGTGTGAACTCACGAAACCCAGTGATTAGGCTCAGGGGCTCCCGTGGGTCAGGCCCCCCCGGGGTACATAGGAAGAGTCCCTCTGCCAGCTAGAGCGCCCCTGGGCCAGTGCCCGGTCGGGAGCAGCCTCGGCTGGTGGGACCCACAGGACCCTTACCAAACAGTGCCTGTGCAACGCCCAGCTCCACGAGGCCCATGGCTCAGGACCCAGGGCCACAGACGTTTAGGGGACCAAAGACGTGTTCTCCTCGCCTTTCAGAAGAGAAAAAACGAACTTTTGTGGTTGAATATTGCATCCATCTTTGGACCAACACAGTCATGGCGGACACTCTTCAACACGTCTTTATGGAGGAAGGAGGCCCCAAAGGACACGTCCACAAGCGCCGCCGTGCTGGGGTGCCCGAACTGGGGACAGGTGTCCGTGCGGAGCTGGGACAGAAAGGAGGGGAAGAGAAGAGAGGAGAGAGGGCAGGCGCCAGGGAGCCAGAAGGAAGGAGGGAGGGGGGCAAGGAATGACCACGGCCTCCCCCGCGCTGGACACGACGGGCAGACAGGGGAGGGGCAGACAGGGAGCGTGCTGTGAGCCCGCGGCCTCAGGGGCTGGCTGGTGGCTCTGCTGCCCCTGCGTCCAGGGGCCCGCCTGGGGCTGGGCAGCCCCGGCCAGCTGGGGGAGCTGAGGGGCCAGGGAAAGACGTATGTGCGGAAGGGCCATGGGGCTGGGGGGTTCACAGGGAGTCAGTGAAGCTCAAGGGGGCAAGCTCCTGCCAGAGGCCCCTCCCCCCGAACACCTTGCCCGCCCCGGCACTTGGAGGCACCTTGGCAGTCTGGTCCAGTCCATGCATCGAGCACCATCTGGGGGCCTCCGGGCGGGCCTACCCTGCTTGCAGTCCAGGGGTGATGGGATGGGGCAGCCGGCCCTGGGCGGGTGCGGGGCTCTGCTTAATCACCGGGGGTTTGCTCCCTGCCGGGGAGGGGTGGGTCAAGAGATCCCGGAGCTCCCCCCCACCCCATCCCTGCCCTGCCGCCTGGACTACGCTGCGGTGGTCTGTCCACTAGAGGGCAGTGCTGCCCGGCGTTTGGCAGAGGCCAGGCTGGCTGGGCTAGGGGGAGAAGGGAGACAGCACTAGGAGAACCCAGGGGTGGGCACAGGGGATTTGGCCCTAGTCTTGGGAAGGGGTCACCAGATACAACACAGGACGCCCGGTTAGATTTGAATTTCAGATAGACAACAAATCACATTTTTTAGTATAAATATGTCCCAACTATCACATGGGACATACTTATGCTAAAAAAGTATTCCTTCTTTATCTGAAATTCAAGGCTTAGGGTGTCCTGCATTTCTACGTGCTAGATCTGGCGACTCCCTGGGGACAGCGCGGACAGCTGCAGGGAAGTGGCAGGAGACAGGGTGGGGCCCCAGCTCTAGTTCCAAGCTCGTTAGCTCCGTGGCCGGTGTCTGATGGGTCACAGGTGACGCAGGTGGATGTCGGCCATGGTGCTGGCAGGCATCCAGGCAGAGGCAGGGTGGGGTGCGGTGGGTGGCTCGGGCTGAGCTGGGGAGCCTTGCTTCTGACCTCTCACACAGAGGCAGCCAGGCCCAGTCTCCTAGACTCGGGACGCGTTTGTCCAGGCCTCTGGGTGGGAAAGTGTGTGGTGACCGTCAAAGGCCAGAGAACCAGGTCAGCTTGCTCTGGAAAGGATAGCTCCAGTTGCACTTAACTGTTGCTGACACCATCTGGACTTGGGCAGTGCACAACCTGCCTAACTGTGCCCAGCGGTCCTGAGCAGTGTCTCTGCTTCTTTCCTCACCCAGATTCCCATCTCCGTCTGCCAGGCTTCTGTCCCCACCAAGGCCTCTGTGCTCCTGAAGGAGTTTCCTTGGTCATGAATTCACCTGGATTTTACCTGGGTTCGTGAATGCAGTTAGGGCCCCGACTCACTTGCCACCCCTCGGGGGCTGCTTCTGCCCCCGCGCCATTGGCCCCAAACCCCAGCCTCCTGTTTGAGCAGGTGTGCTTCTGCCTGCGCACAGAGGGGCAGAGACAGAGCTCGGACACCCCCACCCCCACCCCGGGGCGGGGTCCCCCTGGAGAAAGCGGGGGGGAGGGATAGACGGAAGTACCTGAGGCCTGTGTGCAGGTTAGCTGGGCCCGATCTCACGACGGCTGCGTTCTTGGGCCATCTGGAGGGCCACCGCTGCCCGGCCTCTCTTCGTACCCACCCATCGCTCCTGCCAGTGGCCCTGACCTCCAGACTTCCTTGTCCCTGTCCACGGGCAGCGTGCCCACTCCGCAGGCGTCCGGCGGCCCCCGCCCGGTGTTCTGCGTGCTGAGGCTCCACGCGGCATGCATGCTCTTCTTCGGGACTTGTGAGGAACGGTTCCTTCATTCCTCCACCTTCTCTTCCATTCATTTGTTCACCAGAGACTTGTGGGAGCCTGTCCTGGGCCTGACGCCCCAAGGCCCTGGGGATGGAGCGGGGAGCTGTGCAGACAGGCTGAGGCTCTGAGGGCCTGGCTCAGAGGTTGGGGGCACCTGGGAAGCCCGGGTCCCCCCCAGGAGCGTGGCTCTGGGACTCAGAGACAGCAGCAAAGGGACCCACGCGAGGCGGGACTCTTAGTCCCGTGGTGAAAGCCTCGTCTCCTGAGTCCCTCATTGCTCCCATTTGACCAGGTGGGACAGGGGCCCACAGAGGGAGAGAGTCACCCACCAGTGACGGTGGGCGGAACTCAGGCCCAGGTGCCTGCAGAGCTGGGCTCCCTCCCGCCCACTCCCTGCCTCATCTTGAGGGACAACCCTGAGGAAGGTGAAAATTTGCTCTCTACATTGGTGAGTCTGAGCCTCCAGACTGGGTTTGCCGAGGTGCCCCCCCCGACCAACCACGTCACGGGCATAGCTCACGGGATGGACGTCGGCCCGGCCGCAGTCAGGAGGATGGGAGCTGACCCTGTGAGCCCTCCAGGGCTGCAGGAATTCAGCATAGTCATGGGAAGGGTGAAGGAGGCCTGGCAGGGAGGCGACAGCATCCTCCTCCCTCCAGCCTCCTCCCAACCTGCCTCCCTGCCCCACCCCCAGTGCCAGAGGCAGGATACTGGCCTTCATAATGGGGGGGCCCCCCAGCCCCTGGCCCCTTCTCTAGTGCTTGTTCCCCGCAGTGAGAGGCAGGACAGAAGGGGCCAGGGCGCCTCCAGGGCCCCTTGACCCAGAGGCAGCCCCTGAGCCGGCAGCCAAAGCCAGGAGTGGATGGGGCAAGGCCCAGGGCAGCCCGCTTGGCCCCCAGTCCCATCTAGTCAGTGCCTTGGCCTGGGGAGTGCTGGGCAGCTGATCCAGTGCAGACGCCAGCTGGGCCAGGGGTGAGGTGATTGGAGGGCAGCCTGTCCGAGGAGGTGCTGCGGGCCTGGCATCTCACACGCGGCCTGTTACCCTCACAGGCCCCCAGGGGCCCATCCCTGGCCGCTCGGCACGGAGAAGAAAGCTGAGGCCCTGGCAGGAAGGGCTGCTTGCCGGTCACCCAGGGCTCCTGCTTCATCTTGCCGGCCCGAGTCCCTGGGGGTGTCCTACCCGGGGCCCTGTGCTCCTGCTTGTCCAGTGGGGGCTGGGCGAGGCCACCTCCGAGGGCCCATCTGGGACCTGGGGTTCCAGTTGCTGTTAGAGCCTCAAGTGAGCCTGCTGATCCAAGCATGGAAGTCAGGCTCGTGTCATGCGTGGGAGGGCTGAGTGGGGGGCTGCCACGTGGGGGGCAGCTCTTGTATATAGCTGAAAGGGCCTCAGCCCCAGGACCAGGACCTCCAGCTCCTGTCCTCTTGGGGCCTCGTCTCCCCTCTTCTGCCTGGTGGTCCTACCTCTCCGTCGTTCTGTCCACTCCCGTCCGTCTCCCAGCCCAAAAGTCCTCTAGGGAGAAGGATCACTCAAGCTGCTGCTTGGGCCCCGCCAGGCCCACCCCCTAGCCTGGGACCCGGGAGCTCCAGACACCACCTTCCGACGACACTTCTCTTTGTCCCCTGAGCCCGGGTGCCATCTGTCCCGGCTCCAGCTCCGCGCGCCCTGGCCAGCTCCCTCCCTGCCTCCCTGGGGAGGTTGTGGCCACAGCAGAGACCTGGGAATCTGGCCCAGAAGCCTCACCTCATCTATTTTTAAGCACAAGCCCATGAAAGATTCACAGGCTGCTTTATTTACAGGTGGGGGGTGGCCTTGGCCACCGAGAGGTCTGAAAACCTGCGGGCCTAGGGGAACTCTGCCTGAGCGCCCCAGGGCAGCCCAGCCCGGTTCTCACCTGTGTGCCCTCGCCCCCCCCCCACACACCCGCAAGGCTCTCCGGGGTTCCTCCCTTCCTCCCATCTAGCCTGATGCCTGCCTTCCAAGGATCTTCTTCACCTCCTGGAGATGGCCGTCCCTCCCGCCAGAGGGAGCAGGGCTCATAGGGAGCTCCGCCCCCCACCATGCCCACAATCAGCTGCTCCCCAGCCCGCATCCCTGATCTTGCAGGATTGCTGGGACACCCCTTCCTGAGCTGTCATCCTGATCCCGGTCATACTTCCTCCCAGGCAGGAACCTACCTCCACACATAGGAGACAAAGTCAGGAGTGGCCCTTGCTGGGCCAGCCTGGGCCATGGGCTCAGCTCCTCCCAGCCACTAGTGAGCCTAGTGTCCCCATTTTATAGACTAGAAAACCGACACTCTGGTGCTTTGGGTAACATGGACTATGAAGCCATATCTCGGGACTTCAGAGGCTGGGTGCCCCACCCCTGCCCCAGATGCCACATGGCGGGGAGAGGTCACACAGTGCTCACTTTATCTCAGCTTCAGGCATGGAGAGCCCTGGCCCTTCCCTCCAGACATGCCACCCAACCCGAGAGAAACCTGGGGACCACAGGGCCTCACCCGGACCCCGGCAGAAGGAGGCCCTGCGTGGGTAGGCAGGTGGGCTGGTCAGCCTCTGGCAGGTCTGCCTGTGGGAGCCAGCGTGCCCCCCGGACGCCAGTTTCCCGTCGCCCAGCACCCGGCACCTGGCACCCGGTGATGGCCCCAATCCTTGGCTGTGAGCTCCTGTGGGCCTCAGGAGGTGTGACAGCTCAGCCCCAATCGTGTCTCCCGGTGTCATGTGCTGTCTGGATGAGCCCCAGAAATGCCCAGGAGGGCTCTCGGCCGTTATCTGGCAGGGACTGGGACCGACTCAGTCATGAACTCCCCCAGGTCATCGTGGGGCCCCCAGGCCCCCTGACAGGGTCAATCAGGACACTGGTACTTCCCTGCTCTGGCCATGCTCTGGGGTTGAACCTGAGTGGAGCCATGTCGGTCCCTGCTGAGTTGAGAATCACTGATTTAAGAGAAAATCTCTTTTCTCCACCAACCCAGAAGATTCTTCGGGGCTTCACTTTCTAGAAACAAAAAAGGTTTTGTTAGCTTTCCAAGTAGGACTTTACGGTATTGAGTATTTCTTTCAGACCCACACCGGAGGAGTGTGACGCCCCACGCCACAGGCGTCCCCCCAGCGCCCAACCCCTCTTCCCTGCCCCATCAGGGGAAAAGTGCTTTCTTTTCTTTCAGTGTTTGCCCAGGAGGAAACTGGGGAAGGTGAGATTGCGTAACGGGCTCTCTGTCTGTATGAGGACACGCGGTGTGCCCAGACTGCCGCCCCCAGGAACTGGAGGACAGGGCAGACCCCCAGCAGCTGGCAGCCTCGGGGCAGCAGGTGTGGCACACGGTGACCAGGGTTAGGCTCCTCCCCTGTCACTCCAGCAGGGTGACTCTTGCCTCTAGGAGGCCATTTTCCATCTGTAAAATGGGGTGCACTTGCTGGGGAGTAAGTACCTACTGAGCCCGGCATGGATCTCAGCGCTGGTCATGCACCCGCGAGCAAGACAGATGGGCCCCAATGAAGTGGCCATCTGACCAGGTCAGGGAAGCTCCGCAAGCACACAAACCTGCAAACATGTCACAAAGTCGTAGGAAGTGCTGGGAAGAGGGTCAGGGTGAGGCGGGACAAGGTGGGTGAGCGAGAGGTGGAAGGGTCCCGTGGAAAGGGTGCTGCTCAGGGACCAGAAGGAAGTCCCCTCGGGTAAGGCGGCCCTTTCTGCCCTGCAGGGCTTGTCAGTCCTGGTTCCATTCATCCCGTCCGGACCCCCCGAGGACCTGCGGCGGCAGGCATGGCCAGTGACCCAGCCTCCTCCCAGCTGCAGCTGCACCCCTGGATGCAGGCCACCCACTCCCACCCACTCCCACATGCTCTCCGGCTTTGCTGCCGCCTGCCCAGGGGCCCATAAATCCTACAGCCTGCGGCCGGGGCAGCAGGAACCTGTTGCAAGAGTGGAAAGAGACCAGCTCGTGTATTGACAGGGACACAAAGCCGTGTCCCCACAGACGGACCGAGACTGAGCCGAGATGCTCCTGTCGGTCCCACTGAGAAACACCACGTGTGGAACTCAGGTGAGGCAATCCTCCCCACGGGGAAATGCTAGGAACATCTGTGAATGGGCTACTACGCCCTTACAGGGAGCCCCACCTTCCCTAGAGCGAGGGGTCCCCATTTAGCTCAAGAGCGAAGCTTTTGTACTTGCGGTGAACACGGATCAGTTTTGAGGCTGCAGCTCTTTCTGCCCACGGGTCTTGTCCCTGTGCTTTAAGAAAACCACCATTTGCCCCGAAAAAAAGAAAAAAAAAAAAAAAGGAAGAGAGAGAGAGAACAGATCAGTTTTGGGGGCTGTCAGGAGAATATTTCAGTAACAGATTGCCTCAGCATCTGAAAAACCCAGGAGACCCAGAAGGTACTTCCTGATGCCGTTAGGAGTGCCAGGCGTCCGTGGGCATTTTGGGAAATTGCAGCAGACACAGGACCCCAGCCAGCCAAGAGAAGAGGACAAGTGCAAGCTCAGTCTGCTCTCTGCGACCGGTGGGCTGCCCCTGCAGCCGTGACCTGGACATCCAGCCAGGGCCCTCCTTCCACCCCAAGCCAAGCGCTAAGTGACCGATGCCGCCAGGCTGGCCGAAGGCTGAGTTGATGTGAACACAATCGCCCTGTATCTGCTCCTGGCCGCGGTGACGCACTGTTCCTGGCACCCAAGGCGGGCAGCCCCAGCCGCGCCCAGAAGCCCGCCCCATTCCTACTGCCTCCACCCGGAATCTGTGTGTGCCCCTCAGGCCCGCAGAGCGAGGTCGCCTCCGGCCGGACCAGCCGGGTCTCCCTGCAATTGCCCCAGGGGACCCGAAGGAGCAGGTGGCCCAGGCGGCAGTCACTCGGGCGCGGTTCAGGGGCTCCTTTGTGGGGCGACCGGGCTGCCAAGGAAGTCGCGTCCTTGGGTCGCCTTTGGAGCTACGCCTCTGGGTTAAGGGGCATTGGGGATGTGGGGAACACAGGCGGGGCGGGGCGGGCGAGGAGGCCCAGACCGCGGGGGGCGGGGCCAGAGCCCAAGTTTACCCGCCGCGCGGCCAGGAGCTAGGTGACCGGGCGGCGGGGGCAGGGGGAGTGTCGCGGGGCGGGGCGGGGCGCGCCTCACCTAGCAGCTTCCTGGGCACGCTCGCTCCCCTCTCCGCCCCGGGCCGCCCCGCCCCTCCGCCGTCGCAATAAGGGGCGCGGGCGCGCGGGAGGAGGCCCGCAGTCGCCAGCCCACAGGTCGTCCTCGCGCCCGCCGGCCGGAGCCCAGAGACGGAGCCGGGCCAGCGCCGTCGGGGCTCCGGGACGCCGCCGCGGGGACGCGGTCGGGGCGCGGCGGGGCCATGGAGTTCTGGCCGTGGCTGACCGCCGCGCTGCTGCTGCTCCTGCTCGTCGTGCAGCTGAGCCGCTCGGCCAGGTTCTGCGCCAAGATCACGCTGTACTGCGCGCTCTGCCTCTGGGCCTCCACGGTGGCCGCGGTCATCTGCCTGCTGCGCCACCACGGCCGGACAGTGGAGAACATGAGGCAAGGGGACCTGGGGTGCGGGGGGGAGCGGCGGGGCGGGCGGGGCGCGGGGGCGCGGGGACTGCGCCGACCGGGGGGACCGCGGGGGGGGGGGGGGGGGCCGGCGCGGGGGGGGGGCGGGCCGCCGCCCGCTTCCGCTTTCCTAACTTTCTTCTCTCCTGTCCCTCCTTCCGCCCCGCCTGTGGCTCTCGGGGCTCTCGGGCGGCGCGCGCGGGTCCGCGGGACCTCACGTCACAATGTGCCCGTGCCCGGGCCCGGAGGCTCCGGCCCGGGCGCAGACACCGAGGGACTTCAAAAGGTCTCGGTCTCCAGCGCCGCCGCGTCCTTCCGCCCCGCCAAGGGCCCCGCGGGTCGCGCAGGGCGTTGGGGGCGCCGGCTGGGGGGTGGCGGAGCGGCCCTGGGCCGGCTGGGAGAGGCGCAGTCCTGCTCCACCCGCGGGGAAAGAGCGGGTCGGACTGCGGGGCTTGCCCCAGGGGGGCTTTGCTGGAGCACCGCCCCGGCCTGGAAGAGGCGCTTTAGAGCCCCGGGGGTCCCTGCCTTCTCTGCACCCCCTCTCACCCACCCGCACCTGTGATCGCCCCTGGGGCTGACTTCCTTTCCTTCCCTGCGGGTCCTGCTAAGAAGGTAGGAGGCTCCTGAGTGGGAAGGGTGGGTTTGGCCCCTGAGGTCCAGCCTCAGGGTGGAAGGAAGGGAGGGGTGGCTGGAATTTTTCTGTGGACACCTCCGTGAGCTGGGCAGTATGGTGTTGTGGGCTGGTGGGTGTGGGGTAGGGAGGTCAGGCCCGGCTGAAGAGTGGGGGGTCTCTTTGGGTCAGAGGCTAAGGGGCGGGGGCTTCTTCCTGCCCTGTCTCCCTGTGTCTGATCCCAGGGCGGCTGTTGGTAATATTTATCTCTGTGGCTTTTGCAACAGCTTCTTGGCTGTGGCCTGCCGTGAGGATACTGTGGTCCCTGAGGTCCCTGCCCCCTGTGTGGTTACAGGGCAGTGGGTGAGGGTTGCTGACTTCCCGCCCCCTCTGTCCTTGTCCATCCACACCAGCCGATGCTGCTGGGACTGGCCCACACGGCGTGGGCCCTCCAAGCCTTGTCTTTAGGGGTTTGTGGCTTTCCTACCCAGAGTAGGTGAGGACTCAGAGTGGAGCGTGCTCAGTGGGTCTGTGGTGTCCCCTGCCCACCACCAGCATGGCCCGGGCCAACATCCCAGGGAGTGCGGCGTTCCCCAGGGACAGCCCAGGTGTGGTCCTACTGGCTGTCTTCCCCGCATGGAGTGCCCCTGGGGAAGGGAGGACCTGTTTGCAGGGGGTTCCTCAAAGCTGGGCCCCCACCACTGCAGGGCAGGGATGCCTGAGGCCATGCACATCTCTGAAGGCCGGGCCTGAGTTGGGATCCTGGAGTCCCCAGTGGGCAGCAGGAGCCTCGGTTCAGCACTTGCTGGGGGCTGGCCTCTGAGCCGGAGGAGGGGTGTGGGTTCCGGGACCCACAGGCCAGTGGGCTTCTTGGAGGTGGTGCTGCCCTCCTAGAGCCAGGCCCGGGACGGCATGTGTGGTTCTGAGGCGTCAGGAGGGGGAGGCAGGGGGAGAATTGGCCCCAGAGCAGGTTTTCAGCAGAGGTGACAGAGCCAGGAGGCGACCCTCCTCTTCCCCCAACTGTGTCATCAGGTGGCCTCTTTACAAGCAGCTTCCTTGTCTTTTAAAAGGACTGACTCAGACTTCAAAGCTGCTTCCCAGGGGTCAAATCAGAAGTCACCAGGCCCTTTCTGATTTGGTGGCTGGACCTGGCAGGCTGGGGGGACAGGGAGGATGGGTGGAAGATGGGTGGAGGTGCCGGAGGGCTGAGCGGACGGGCTCCCTACCCCCTCCCTGCAGACCCCTCCGCAGAGGGGCTGGGACATGCCGTGGCCTCACTCAGCAGTCTTTCCCGGACCCCTGAGCACCCTGGCTGCTCTTCTCGCCAGCCCCGCCCTGACTTCTGGAAGGTGGCCCACCTCGCTCGACGCCACGGTGTCTACGCCCTCCGTCCTCACTGTGGGGCCGGGCATATTGTGTGCCTCATTCCTCTGATGAGGAGTCGGAGGTGCTGGCTGAAGCTAAGGCCTCCTGGCGCGGGGGAGGGAGGGAGGAGGCGGCTGCCTGGGGTCCCAGAGCTAAGACGTGGCGGAGCTGGGGTGCAGACCCCCTGGGAGGGCCTCCAGAGTGCGTGCTTCGTACGTTCCCTCTGTGCCCGCCAGCACTAGGGGCGGCGGTGCTGACAGGGACTGGAGCCCTGGGCTTGGGGTGCCGGGAGCTCTGCCGGGGGCAGCCCTGCTCTGCGCCCTCCCCTGCTTTGCTGCCTTTCCCTGGAGCAGCAGGGGCCCCTCCCCACGGGGCTCTGGGCAGTGGCCCAAGGAGGCTTTTGCCTGTTGGACTCCAGGTCCGAGTGTGCAGGGAACAGTGACGGGAACAGAAGAGCTGACCCTCTGACCCACTGGGGGCCCAAGACCAAGGATCCCTCCCAGGCTGGTTGTGCTCTCCGGGCTGGGCTACGGTGGAGTATTAGGCCCTGTTTCCTCGCCCCACGAGGCAGATGCCCTTAGTACAGCCATTTGACAGAGACAAGGGTGAAGCCCAGCTGTGTGTGTGAGGATTAGGTTCGGCTGCAGGATCGGGACCCCTAGCGACAGCAGCTTCTCCACGAGACTTTCTCGTGCATCGAAGGAGACCGGAGCTGGGCAGCCCAGGTCCTGCAGAAGGTTCCAGCTTCTCCATCCTGTGGCTCCACCACGCTCAGGGGCCGGTATGCATACACTACCGTGGCAGGGCCTCTGGGGGCTGGACGGCATGAGTCCATCGGAATGGCCAGGCCCTGGGTGGCAAGGCTCTTGGCTTCAAGGGAGGTGGGCTAGCGAGGCACTCCATTTGTGCAGCTCCTGAGGAACCTCAAAGAGGGAAGAATGGGCATTGTTTAGGCCGGAGGCCAGGGGGCTTATCGATGCTGGGTGGGATTTGAACCCAGGACAGCTCAGCCTCTTAACCAGTGCTGCCAGCTGCTGTGTGCTCCTGGGGGTGCACGGATGGGGACGGAGTGCATTCAGGGAGCCCTGTGGCTCATGGGGCTGGCAGGGGATCCCGGTTTTGCAGGAAAGTCTGCCTTTGTTTTTCTTGGAGTAGGATGGCCAGGGGCAGACTCCCTCCCCGGATGCGCTGCTGCAGGCCCAGAAACCAGAACTCCCCAGAGCCAGGGGATCCTGGGTCAGGACTGAGGGCTTGCTGGCCCCCCCTTCCGGCCCCCTGCTTTCACCCCATTGCCACACAGCCCCTCTTAGCACCTCCGGGCTTCTGGGCAGCTCCTGTCCCCTGAGCAGATCAATGGCTCTGTGTGGCCTTCCTGGCAGGGCTGCCCCCAGGTGGGCCCCACCCAGAACCCCCGCTCTCTGGGGCACATCCAGAGGGGTCTGGCTGAGGACTGGAGTGCCTCAGCTGAAACAGCCGCCCAGATCTGGGAGCAACCTAGCTCCAGGCCAGGGGCTGAGGGCAAAGGTCAGCAGGTGGCCACGGCCTGGCCTTGAACTTCCTTCCAGCTGCCTGGAGCCCGTGCTGGCTGGGGGAGGGGCGGGTGGCCTGGGGCACGTGTCCCGCCTACTTTGTGGATTCTTCTTATCTGCTTGTGACATCATCACTGTGGTTGCTCCCAGGGTCCCAGCCTCAACGGCTCAATCTCCACGCCCTTCCCCTTTTCACAGGCAGGAATGGAAGCTTAGAGGGGTTGGGGTCAAGGGCAATACCCAAGGTCATGGCGAGCGAGCTCACCCAGAGCTTGGGAAGGGCCTGGGGGTCCTCAGGCTGAACACGGAAGGTCCAAGGAGGCTGGCTGACCAGAGTGAGCCTGGGCTCCCGTGGGCGCTGGAAGGATCCGTGGTGTTTATAGCGCTCAGGCGGTCTCGGCGGTTCGTGACTGGGGTTAAATAGAGGGCTCCTGAGAAAGATCCAGGCAGGGCCAGCACATCCCATCGGCTTGAGGAACGGTCCTGCTCCGGGGGCCTTGAGGTGGGAAAAGGTGGTACCAGTCACCCATCTGGCCGCTGGTGGGTGCTTCTGGAATGCTGTGCCAGGCACTCAATGCACCCCCAGGCCTCTTGGGCTTCAGGTGGCCTTGGCTGCACCCCGCTAGCCTCCCTGGGGGTTTGGGGGCTAGAGGGGGTAGGGCAGCAGCCAGAGCTGTGTGCGCATGTCCCGGGGCCAGCGCCAGGGACACCTGCTCCAAGTTTTGGGGCCCTGGCTCCCGAGGGGGCAGCCCCCCTGAGCCCTGCGGCTGGTGGAGGGGCACTCAGGTAAGGTGGGCTGTGGGCACAGTGGGGCCGGTGCTCAGGATGGCGGCGGCTGCTGCGGGCTGGCTGAGGGCCGGCTGAGGGCCAGCTGAGGGCACGGCCGCCACCTCCAGTCCTGCGGGGCGCTGGGCGGGGTCTGCAGAGCCTCGGGGAAGGGGGAGGGATTTGCTTCTGCAATTCTGGAATGCCATCTTGCAGTCCTGGGTCTTCGCCCCACCCCACCCCACCTCCGGTATGCCCCTTGCCTGGCATTTTTCACTTGTTTTCCAAAAACCAGGTAAGGAGGTGGGTTCCGGCCCACCTTGGCTTCCCTGGCAGCCTGCCGTAGCCACCGCAGCTGGTGCGTGTTCTAGTCCGCGTGGACGCACTCCTCGTGTGAGTGTGCAGAGCACGCTGCTCCCTCCGGGCCGGCCGCCCTCGTGCTGCCCACTGCCGGGGGTCTGTGCACGGCATCTCCCATGGTCTATGGTCAATCCCTTATGTCAGATACACAAAGAAATCCAAACAGGAGAGAAGAGTCCTGGAGACGGATGGTGGGGACGGTCGCACAGCAGTGTGGGTGGATTTCACGCCACTGAACCGGACATTTAAAAATGATTAAAATGGGACACCTGGGTGGCTCAGTTGGTTAAGTGACTGCCTTCGGCTCAGGTCATGATCCTGGAGTCCCGGGATCGAGTCCCGCATCCGGCTCCCTGTTCAGCATGGAGTCTGCTTCTCCCTCTGACCCTCCCCCTTCTCCTGCTCTCTCTATCTCATTCTCTCTCTCAAATAAATAAATAAAATCTTTTAAAAAAATGATTAAAATGACAGGGCGCCTGGGGGCTCAGTCGGTGAAGCATCTGCCTTCTGCTCAGGTTGTGATCCCGGGGTCCTGGGATCGAGTCCCGCGGCGGGCTCCCTGCTCGGCCGGGACTGCTCACCCTCTCTCTCTCTCTGTCAAATAAATAAAATATTTTAAAAATGATTAAAAAGATAAATTCTATGTGACACATATTTTGCCACAATTTTGAAAGAGGGAAAGAGAAGCCAGCAGACGCCTCCAGCAGAGAGCAGGCGGTCCGCATCCAGATGTGGCTGGGGTCCTCCGCGGCAGGTAGGGGGCGCTCGCGACCGGCCAGTGCTGCACGGGGTGTCCAGGTCTCCGCCCCAGCAGGCTGCGGATCCCACCGCTACTTCGCCTCTCTCCCTAGCGGGGGACCTTCAGACGGTTTCAGATTTTTCTTTTTTTTTTAAGATTTTATTTTTAAGTAATCCCTATCCACCGTGTGGGGTGAGATCCCCCATGTGGGGCTCGAACTCACAACCCTGTGATCAAGAGTCGCAGCTCTGCCGTGGGAGCCAGCCGGGCGCCCTCCAGATTCTTCTAATTCAGACCACACGTGAGGATTGCAGGCCTGCCTCTCATAACTGCCTTAGGAGCAGATCCTGGAAGAGGGACCAGATTTCTTTCTTTCTTTTTCTTCCTTCCTTCCGTCCGTCCATCCTTCCTTCTTTATAAGATTTATTTATTTATTGAAGAGAGAGAGAGCACAAGCGGGGGGAGCGGCAGAGCGAAAGGGGAAGCGGACTTCCCACTGAGCGCGGAACCCGGAGCCCGACGTGGGGCTCGATCCCACGACCCTGAGATCACGACCTGAGCCAAAACCAAGAGTGGACGCTCAGCCGGCTGCGCTACCCGTCCGCCCCAGGACGATTTCTGCACGGCTTTGCCCAGGTGCTGCCAGCCTGCCGTCCCCCGGTGGCCGTTCCCAACATCCGGGCCAACCCCTCGTGTTACCGGTCTTTTCTTTCGGACCGAGCCAACCCAAAGGATGAAAACAGGGCTCTTGTTTCGATGTGCGTTGCTTTGATTTCTAGTGAGAGTGAAGATTTTCCATGTTTATTGGACATTTCCATCTCTCTCCTTTATAAAGTGCCGGCCGTGCCCTCTCCTTGTCCCCTCAAGCCTCACAGTGACTGAGAAGCTGGCTTTGTAGATGAGAAACGGGGCCCCGCAGAGGTGAAGCGGCCGGTGAGCTCGCTCAGCCTGTATCCGGGGCCTGCTGGGACACAGGTCCCAGGGCGGGAAGGGACAAATGGGCAGGTCTGGCCTGAGCAGGCCGAGGCCGGCAGGTCCAGGGAAGGATGGCCGGTCTAATCGTGCGACCGCGCCTCCCTGAGCCTCAGTGTCCCCATCTGCAGCATGGGATGATGGGAGAGCTGCCCTCCCACGGGGGTTCTGTTCTGTGAAAGGGGCAGCTGAGTGAGAGGCTGGCTTTCAGATCCAGAAGGACAGATCCCGAGGGATCCACTCCCAGGAGGCCTGAAAGGAGTCGGATCCACAGACGCAGGGGACAGGGGCTGGGGGAAGGGGGTCCGTGTGTAACGGGACAGAGTCCAGTCTGGGAAGAGGAGCATGTTCTGGGGACGGATGGAGGGGACGGCTCAGTGTGCATGCGCTGACGCCCCTGAGCTGTGCCCTGGACAGCAGTTAGAAGGGTACATTTTGGGTCATGTGCATTTTATGACAATTTAAAAAAAAAAAACGGAGTCTGGCTTTGAGCCAGCACTGAGTCTGCTGTCTTAAGGGCCGTCTCCGGGCCTGGGGCAGTTACTCACCCTTGTGTATAAAATGGGAAATCCCTCCCTTGCCGTGAACGCCGTTCAGGGGCTCAGATACCTGAGGGGCCGGGGTGCTGCCCAAACCTGTGAGAAGTGGAACAGTTCTGGGTCACTGGTGGGTCAGCCACCCCCAGGGGATGGGGCGGACTGGGGCCCTGCGGGGAGTTAGAGGGCTCTGAGCCTCGCCCCGCAGGCTGGCCCCTACTGGAGCCCGTCCCAGGTAGAGCCCTCGGCCCCGCGGCGTCCTCCAAGGCCAGCAGCGCCCACAGCCACTCACGCCCACCTGTGCTGCTCGGAGGCAGCCCCCGAAGGTCGCCGATGCCCTAGGGCAGCCCCCTGCAGGCGCCGGGGCTGGAAGGGCGTGGACCTCCAAGCGGGGGAGGCCCAGGCCCCTCACACCCTGGCTCCCCTCCTCTGCCTTCCCCTGGGGCAGGTCATTTGCGCTCTGTAGGCCCGGGAGAAGGGGACGGTGGGATTGCTCAGTAGGACAGGGGTGAGGGGCACAAGCCCAGCCTGGGCGCGCTCCTCTCATCGCGGGCGGCGCTCCCGCTTGTTCCTGAGCAGTCGTCAGCCCCTGCGAAGGTCTCCACTTGCTGTGGATGCCTTCTTCCCTGTGTGGCACTGCCCTGCAGGGTCTCCTTCCCCAGAGCCTGCGGGTGGGGGCCCGCCTCCTCTGCAGGGGTGCAGGGATCCCTCTCTCTCTGTTGGGTTTTATTTTATTATTTTTTGAAGATTTTATAAGTCATCTCGCCACCTAACGTGAGGCTCGAACCTATAACCCCGAGATCAGGAGTTGCATGCTCCCCCGACTGAGCCAGCCGGGCGCCCCTCCACATAGGGTTTTTCGTTGCTGACAGCTGAGAACCAGACCCAGCCCAGCCCTCCGGGGGCTCTCAGCCTCCAGTCCCCTTGCAGCTGCCCCTGGATGAGCCCGCAGGGGTGTGGGGTGAGGGCAGGGCCGCACGGCAGGTACTCGCAAAGCAGATGCAGCAGAGGACGGCCTCCCCTTTGCCAGGTGTCCACCCCTGGAGGCTTTGCACCTTTCTGTCCATGATCTTCCCTGTTCCCACCAGGGTGGCAGGAGACCCGGCCGCACTCGCTGACCCCTTGAGGGACAGGACCTGATGGCTCCTGGAGGGGAAGGTGAACTCAGGGTCCCGCCAGCTGCCCGCGAAGAGGGCCAGCCGGGGCTCCGTCTGCTGGGTCTGTTCCAGGCCAGAGCCCAAGACGGGGTGCAGGGCAGGGGGGCCCTGCTCACTGACATTCTCTCTTCTCAGGATCATCAGATGGTTTGTCTCAAAGTTTAAGTACATATTCGGCCTTCGTTTTGAGATAAAGGGTCTCCAGAAGCTGGAGGTGGACCACCCCTGTGTCATCATTTCTAACCACCAGAGCATCCTGGACATGATGGGTAAGCCAGGGCGCAGAGGGGTTGGTGGGAGAGCTGGCCCTTCCTGGCTGCAGGCCCGGCCTGGGACACTGCCCTGGTCTCTTGCGGGGAGAGGGAGGGGTGCTTCAGAGAGCTGGATCCTGGGCCCAGATGACCTGGTGGGAAAGGGGGGCTGACCCAGGCCAGGGAGACCCGTGCCTCCCTCCAGCCACATGACAAAGCTGTGTGTGCCTGATGCTGGGTACGGGCTCTGCCATCCTCACCCCAGCGGCTGGGAGCTCGGCTTCCCCGCTCCCTCTACAGGCGGGAAACAGGCCGAGAGGCCACATGACTTGGCCGGGTGGCCAGTGGGAAGGCATGACCCCGCCCAGGCCTGTTGGTGGTCCAGGCACAGGGCTGGCTCTCTCCTCCTTGGGGAGGTGGCTGCCAGGCTCTGAGCCCGACCCCTCCTGCCTGGTGCCCGTGGCCACCTGCAGGCCTGATGGAGGCCCTACCTGAGCGCTGCGTGCAGATCGCCAAGCGGGAACTGATCTTCTTGGGGCCCGTGGGCCTGATCATGTACCTCGGGGGCATCTTCTTCATCAACCGGCAGCACTCCAAGACCGCCATGACCGTGATGGCCGATGTGGGCAAGCGCATGGTCAGGGAGAACGTGAGTGTGGGGCTGCGGGACTGCTTGGCGGTGCAAACACTCCCACTCGGCGGTAGGTGCCCAACAGCACCTCAGCCCCCTGCCCGTGGAAATGTCGGGAGCCGAGCCTCCGCATCCACGCATTCGCGGTGGTGGCCTCAGCTGACAAGGGAGGCTCCTTAGGAGGGGGCGGCCCAGCCCCCCCCCCCAGCTACAGCTGCCTCCCGTCTCCCCCACAGCTCAAAGTGTGGATCTACCCTGAGGGCACGCGGAACGACAATGGAGACCTGCTACCTTTCAAGAAAGGCGCCTTCTACCTGGCGATCCAGACCCAGGTGCGCCAGGGCACTGCCCTCCTAGCGGGGCAGGGAAGCGGGTCCAGGTTGGCTTAAAGCCGAAGGTGACGGCCTGGTCAGGTTGGGGCCACTGGGGCTCGGGGACCACCTCCCACTGGGCGGGCACAGGGCCTCCTCACCCCTCCAATACCTGGTTTCTGGCCTGCTGGGAGGGCTGTTCTTTGGGCCCCTTCGCCCACTCTGAGCGCCAAGGCTGGTGCTGATCGGGTCCAGCACCCAGCTTCGGCAGCCCCCTTGGTAGCTGGCCAGCAGGGGTCCCCAGGGGAGGCAGCGGCGGCAGGCCTACTTACTGGGCTCTCTGGGGAAGGCTGAGTGCTTGCCCAGTCCTGCAGAACCGTGGGCTGGGGCCAGATGAGCAGGGCCTGGGGGGTGGCCCGCACAGAGCGAGCTGGGTCTCTGCGGTGGGCCCCTCTACTTTCCTGGTCCTTGAGCTCCAGGGTGCCATTTGTCCCGGGAGGTGCTTGGGGGTGACGTCCGTAGAACTGGGGGTGCATCCATCCCCGGGGCAGTGTCTCCTGGTGGCTAAAGGTGCTCTGTCCCACTCCTGGTCCTGTGTTGGGGGAGTTCGTGCAGGGAAAACTCATCATCTGCAGCCGGGGGGAGGGGCTTTCATCCTGCCCGGTTAGGGTCTGGGCGGTGCCTGGCAGGGGTCTGCTCTTGGCCCTCCCCCTGGCACAGGTGGCCTCTAGCGCCCCCTGCTGTCTGGCCCTGAGCAAGGCGGGGTGAGCCCTCCTTCCAGAGGCTCCCAGCTCACGCCCCTGTGGGGTCGTGGGAGCAGCGGGTGAATGGGGTGGAGGAGCCTGGGCTCTGAGCTCTTACCCCCTGGGCCTGCGGCCCCTCCAGCTGGGAGGTGGAGGGCACCCCTGCCGCATACCTGGGGCTGATGTCCTTTCCTTTTGCTGGTGGTATGGGACACGGGGCTCGTGGGAGAGGAGAGAGGACGCTGCAGAGGCTCTGGTGGGGCTGGGGTAGTGCAGCCTCAGCCAGGAGACGGGACAGCATTCCCTGTCCTCTCCGCTGCCCTCCTCCCTGTCTCCCCGGGGGGCCTCCCAGCCTGTCACCTCCCTGTGTTCCAAGTCTGTGTCCCTGCTGCTACCAGGGAGAGGCTCCCTGACCGCCAGGGTTAATGATCAGCCCCAGGGGCCGTTTCTGACCCTGGTGTCTCCCAGGAATACCAGCAGACCCCGTCCCCTCCCTGGCTACAGCTGCCCCCTGCCTCCCCAGGATGGGGGAGGGGTGGGCAGAAGGACCTCCGTAACCTCCAGCTAAACTGTACAGGGCCCTGCCCCCCGCGCAAACTTAGGACCCAGTGGGGGCACAGATGTGAGTCATAGGGACATGTGCCGGCCCAGGAAGGCTTCCTGGTGAAGGGGATGCTTGAGTGATGATGTGTAGGATGAGTTTATGGAATGCTGGGGGCAGCTATAGCCGGGGAGGGGGCAGGGCCTGCTCGTTTTCCTGCAAGACTCCAGGGTCAGAAATGGCCCCTGGGGGTGATCATTAACGCAGGGCATGAAAGGTGTCCCAGGCCCCGGGGTCATGCGTGGAAGGGGCCTGAGGCAGGTCACCTTGCCTGTCCTGTAGCCGCAGGCACTCCCGGGACCTCGTTAGGCAGAAGGCAGGCAAGTGGCAAGGCAGGGCTCCCCCCACCAGCTCATCCTTGGGGCTCAGGGTGGGCTGGGGTGGGCTTCCGTGTGTCCTCAGGCGCCACGGCTTCTGTCCACAGGTGCCTATCATCCCCGTGATATACTCCAGCTTCTCCTCCTTCTACAACCCCAAGACGAAGCTCTTCAGCTCAGGTAGCACCCCACCACCTGGGCACACCCGCGGGGGATCTCATCCTCAGTCACGGGGACGCCCAGGCCCCTCGTAGGGTAGTTCCCCTTTCTGGGTGGTTCCTGTAGGCCAGTGATCGTTTGGTGAGTGAAGGAAGGAAGGGATCTGGAATCCCAGCAGAGGGAGGGTTAGGTGCCTGAGTTCACACACATAGGCCCGAGCTGGGCAGCAGCCTCCCGGGTAACCCCACGCCCACCAGCCGTGGAGCTTGGGGCCACTACCCTTCCTTCCAGATCCCGAATGTGGGCACCTGGTGCCTGGGTAAGAAGGTGGGGTCAAAGGTTGAAGGGCAGAGGGGCGGGGAGGGGAGGAGCCAAGCTGTGTCCCCCCCGACCCCCATATCTGAGACTCTTGGCCCCCCAGACCATGGTGGAGGATGGAAGTAGAATGGTGGGTGTGGGTGCCTGGGAGGAGGCGGGGGGCACCTTCTGGGGGAGGAAAGTTCTGTACCTTGGGTGGAGCTGGCAGGGGAGTATATAGCTGTCAGAACCTACCAAGCGCGGACTCAGGAGCTCTGGGTTTGGTTGTACTGATTATTCTGTTAAATACCAACCACCTGAGACCAGGGTGTCCAGGGACGGCCGGTAGGTGGCCGAGGAGGAGGAGGAAGGGGGTTCAGCTGGTGCCGGAGCAAGGACAGGCCGCAGCTTGGGCGCCAGGACAGCGGGCACGGGTGGGGGCCCCAGGCCACTGATGCTCCGCCCCCAACAGGAACGATCAAGGTGGAGGTGCTGGATGCCATCCCCACCAGTGGTCTCACTGTTGCCGATGTCCCCAGGCTGATGGATACCTGCTACCAGGCCATGAGGACCACCTTCCTCCGCATATCCAAGACACCCCAGGAGAACGGGGCGACTGCAGGGCCTGGTTGCCAGCCAGCCCAGTAGCCGAGGCCTGGGGTGGGGCAGGACCCGGGGACAGGATGGGGCGGGCCGGGGACAGGGCTGGCTGGAGAAGGGACAGACGGACCTCTTTCCCTGCCCTGGCTGCTAAATATCACTGTGTCCCGCTCCCGAGGATCCACCCGCTTTCATTCGGGCTCTGGATGCAGGAGGCTGCCTCCTGTCATTGGCCTCGGATGTCCCCCCAAAAGGAGAGTCAGCTGGAACCTTCCCTAGAAGCCCACACTTGTGCCTCTCGGACTCGGGAGCAGGCGGAGGACCAGCTGGGCCGACAGGCAGGGCCTCGGACGAATGGCCAGGGCTGAGACGCTCCACCCTCCTGCCCGGGCCTGTGGGGTGTGGAGGCCGGCTGGGTGGCCGGCCCCCTGGGAGAAACGGGACTCTGCGGGGGGGCAGGGGGGGCGGCTGGACACCCGGTCTTGTGCAACCTGGGCCTCAGGGAGAGCCACACAGCAGAGGTCCTTGCTCCGCTGGCCTTGGGAGCAAGCCGGCCGAACAGGCACTGCACGCCGTCGGTGTTTTTTAATAAATGAACCCTCGGAAGCACCTGGTGAGCTGTGGTCACTCGGGGTGGGCGGGGCGGTACAGCTCTCAGGGCTGTCCTCGCTGCCTCCAGGGGGCACTCCATGCCCCCTGCAGTGCCCCCCTCCAGGGCCAGGCCCGTGATCATCCTGCGGTAGTTTTCCAGGGGTGGGGATGTCCCCTGAACTGGGCGGCGGGCACGCTGGGGGTCAGATTTGCTCTCTGGCCGCCGGCCGGAGCTTATTACCGAGAGGCCAGACTCACCGTCGCAGAAACCACCGGCTCTAGCCCCTCGTGGAGAGGGAGGACCAAGACCCTGCATAGGAGGGCCCAGTGTGGCTGGAGCCCTCCTCTGTGCCCCACGCTGCCCCTCTGCCCTCCTGCCAGCCAGCAGGTGGCCCCCATCAGCCTCAGGATGCCCTCCAGAATCCACCAAGGACACAGCAGTGCCTGAACCTTCATTTTATTCTGACACGGAGCAGAGGTGCCCCCAACATGCTGCCCGGCGAGCAAGACCCTCGTACCTCCCCTGAGCCACGGCCCCCCTCACTGGTGCTGGCCGGGCTGGGGCTGGGTCACACCCAGGGGGACCCCTCCTCCCGCCCCGCCGTGGCGCGAAGTCCCCCTCCGGCCCGACCTAGCGCAGTGGGCAAGGCTCCCAGTAGCCAGGGCCAGGGGCCCGGGCCGCCTGTTACAGCTCCTTCTCGCAGGAACCTGCGGACGGACAAAGACTGAGGTCAGAGGCCGCGGCTCCCCACCACCTTCCTTCCCCCAGGTCCCAGGCTCCCGGGTGGCACTCACAGGACCCCAGCTGCTCCTCCAGGAGGGAGATCTGCTCACTCAGAGAGTCGATGCGGTCCAGCTGCTGGAGGGAATGCGCCAGGAGGCTGCTGGGGTCCGGGAGCCCGTGCTCCAGGGCCCTCGAGGCCAGGCTATGTAGCGGGGCCAGTACCAGCTGCAGCTTCTGTGGGCGGAAGGGACCCTCTCTGTTCCACAAGGCTTTCAGGGAACCCTGTGGCCTGTGAGGGCTCTGCAGGGCCCTGGACGTCCACCAGAGGGAGCGTCTGTGCCAGGAGAGCCGGGGGCACGGGCCAGTGGACACCTCGTGACCCGCCCTGCAGTGGTCCCCAAAGCCTGGGGTCCCGGGTCAGAGGGGCTGGGGGGGAACCAGAGCTTCCAAGGGGTCCTCAGGCCAACGGCCCCATAGAAAGGCCGCAGGGACAAAGGTAGGTAGGGGTGGGCTGGACCTGGCTTCAGGCACTCTGCTGCCTGTGGGGGGGCACGGCCAAGCTTGGCCCTCCTGTCCTGGGGGCCCCGGGCCTGCTAGCCCTGCCTGGCCTGGGCTGTCAGTGCCCAGGAGGCCTCCTTCCCGGGGCCACCCCCACGGAACCCCACAACCACCCTGAGGGTCTGAGCTACACCACAGGAGACGATGGGCGGGGGGCAGGCCTCACCTGCTCCAGCACGTCCACCCTTGACCGAAGTCTCTGCACCTCCTCCTCGACTGCGCTGTCCACGCCTGGGGAGATCCCAGCCCTGATCAGGCAGGCCCCGCTCCACACCCCACACCCCAGGCCGGCTTCTCCCCATGCAGAGGCCTCTCGGCCTCGGCCAAGCGCAGGGCACAGCCGTGGAGACCGGGCTCAAGCCCCACGCCCATTCTAGGCAGCGAGGCTGGCCTGAGGTCTGGCAGGCGGCCCGGCCACGTCAGCACGCCCTGACCCGGCAGGTGCGCCCTGCCCCGCCCCTCGGCGCCAAGGTCCCCGCGGTGCTGAGCCGTCCAAGCCGAGGTCCACGTCGAGCTCTTGGTGCCAGGCTGCCGACAGCGCATTATTACTCACGGTACGAGTTTGAAGTGTCACAGCGCGTACCAAAAGTAATAATGTCCCGTCGTCAGCGGAGGTGTGGCGTCTCCTGGCTGTGGGGGCAGGGACACGGAGAGGACCCCGGGGCATGTCTTCCACTCTCCCGGCTGAGATGAGCCCCCTCTCGGCAACCCTCCCCCACAATGCCCCCAAGAAAGCAGCACCCATCTGTCCACTGGGGAAGATGCCCACTTATGCCCGGGTTAGGGAGATGGCCTGCAGCCCAGGGCGGGAGGCCCCCCGGCAGCCCCCACTGCACCCAGCACAGATGTGCAGGGTGATGCCCACCCCCTCCCCAGGCCCTCCCCGGCCCTCCTCCCAGGCACGGCAGCAAGGATGGGGGGGCATGTGGGAAGTTTACCTGTTGTGGGGTTCGGGGCTACCCTGGGGGCCCCTGTCTTGGGCAGGCAGAGCACACCATCTGCAGATGGGCTGTGCCCTTCCCAACACTGGCACCAGTAACTACCCGCGGTGTTGACGCAGTGCTGGGGACAGGTGCCCCCTCTAGCCCTGCACTCGTCCACGTCTGCAGAAAAAGGGGTGTCAGCTAGGGAGTGGCACCCACAATGAGCCCCCTCAACACCCGCCTGTTCGTGGGCCACCCCCGACACCCAGCGAGGGGCCCAGAGGACCCTTCCCCTCCGGGAGGACGGGAGGCAGCCTCACCTGTCTGGCAGGTGTCACCCTGCCATCCTGCAGGGCAGTGACAGCGGCCTGGCTGGACACAGCTCCCTCCGTTCTGGCACGGTGGCTGGCATATTGCTGTTGAGGGGGAGGCCTGTCACAAACGGAGAGGGGTCCCCAGGGCCCTGCAGGGGGGCAGCCGGGGAAGGGGTGCCATACGGCAAGGAGGCACTCCACTCAGGTGAAAGCTGCAGGGGCTCTGCCCGGGTCTGCGGGGCCCCGGGGAAGGCCCTGCACCTCTCACCTGCTCCACAGGCCCTGGGGAGCCCGCCGGTCCTCTTCCAGCCGGGGCAGCAGGCGTAGCGAGGCCTGGGGGTGGCCGGCCCAGGGCTGCGGCGGTAGGCAGTCCTGTAGATGGTCCTGTGGGGTGGGTAGGGGCAGGGAGTCATCAGCAGTACTGGCCGGGCTCCCCAGTTCCTCAGCCCACCTTCCCTCCCTGGGCACTGGGCCCCTGGACGCCGAGGGTGCTCCCTACCAGCACTGCTCAAACCATGGGCAGCCTCCGAGTCCTGGACTCCCGGCCCCTCCCCTGCGCAGGTGGGGAAGGGGGTGCTCACCAATGGGGCTTTACCGACCCCTCCTTGGCCTGCCAGCTTAGTGAAAGGGGCAGGGAACAGGGCCCCGCCCCTCGATGGGCCCCACCCACTCCGCCCCCACCTTCTTGGACAGCAGGGGGATATCCCACAGGAAGGTCTCCGAAAACCCCACAGACCACGAAATCTCTTTAAGCCACGTTTCCACGGCTGAGCGCCGGAGGAGACCCATGCCCCTCATGCTGGCGGTCGGCTGGGCGCCGGGGCGGCCTGGGGGTGCGGCATCTGTGACCGTCGGGGGCTGTCATGGGGGGAGGGGTGCCCACCGGAGCTCAGGGGCAGGTTCTGGCGAGGCAGGGATCATCTCAAATGGCTAAGAACTTATAGCCAGCACCCCGAAAGCAGAGGGTAGCAGACAGGTTGGGCGAGCCCCCCCAAAGATGAGGGGGGAGGAGCAGGACGGGATGACGTCTGAGGTTACTACAGCCACATCCTGGGACCGAGGCTGCCCGAGTCAAAACAGGCATCAGCCTCCGCCATCCACTTGGACGTGGGCCCGGGTTTCCCACCTTGGGGTGCACGGCCCTCCTGGGGCTCAGGGCTGAGGTGTGGCAGGCGGGGGAGCTGCGGGGGGCAGGGGGCGCTCACCGGTAGGTGCTGCAGGCTCGGTGCCCGTCACAGGTGGTGAGGAAGGGCTGGTACACTCGCTGCACGAAAGACTCTGACTCGGGGCCCCTGGGAGCCCCGATGGCGCACACCCTGCGGCTAAAGAGGTGGGGGCACCGGCAAGTCAGTCCCACAGCTCCCCGCCCAGAGCCCACAGTCCTCCAGGCCTGGAGCCAAGGGAGCCAAGAATCTGGGGAAGGGGCTTCCCAGCGTCACCACAGGAAGGACCCTCAGCAGAACCGCAAGGAAGAGCCATGCCCCCCACCCCCAGTCCTGGGGGTGGCCTGAGGGCTCCTGGCTGCCCACCCCCACCGCTGCAGCACCCAGAGGCCCGAGTCCCCCACGCTCTGACTCACCCAGGCCGGAAGACGTGCTCAGTGCCACCCACTGCCAGCACCAGGAACCACACCAGCAGCAGCTCCCTGGAGGTGAACATGGCCCGTGTCTGCAGGGGGGATGGCCTTCTCCTCAGGGGGGCCTGAAGCACAAGGCACCCCCATAAGCCCCTCTGCAGATCCCTCCTTGAGCCCGTGCCTCTGCCAGAGCCCGGTCCCTGGCTCTGGGACACCTGCCCAGCTCAGCCGCTTTGCTAGGGCCTCCCACTGCAGCCTCGGGCCCGCAGGAGCCCCCAAGGGCCGTGGCAGCCGCCCCCTCCTCCCACCGCCTCACAAGGGAGGCCAGCCCTCTGCCCCGCACAAACAGCCCAGAACCCCAGAAGGGCGAGGATGCAGCAGCTTGGTCCGGGTGAGCCTGAAGGCAGCCGCAGCTCCAGCAACGTTCACTTGGGAAGGTGGGGGCCCAGGGGGAGCCTCTGGACCAGTTCTCCCTCCCCTGGCTGGATTTAGTGCCCTCGTGTCGTGGCAGGGTGGTCTCCCAGCCCAGTGTGCCGACCGGGTGGTAGTGGGCAGAGCTGGAACCCAGCCCAGATGGCTTGGTCCTTCTGGCCTTCGGTGTCCTCATCTGCCAAATGGGGAGCCAGCCACGGGGGTGGCATGGGAGTCTATGAGGGGGTGCAGGAGCTCAGCATGAGGGGCCATATGGTCCTTCTGAGTGCAGCAGAGCCTGCGTGGGAGGGGGTCACTCCTACCCTGGGGTCTGACTGGTCTGCTCCAGGGCTCCCGGGACTGGGCGGGGGGGGAGGGGCCTGGAGCAGCCCTCCCCACCCCACATGCCAGTGGAGCCAAATGCCATCCCTCTCTTCTGGGGATGGACACCAGGGACCCGGGAAAGCATTCATGGGAATGTGGGAAAACCCAGCCCAGAATTAATGGTCCGCAACGCGCCGAGGGGCCTGTGAGGTGGGGGGAGGGGGAGGTGTCCACATGTGCGGCCAAGCATCTGGGGAGACGGGGAGCTCCAGGCACCGCACCCGAGGCCCCCAGGGGGCGGGGTTCCGCCCAGGTGGGCAGCCCCTGGCCCTGCAGGGCATCCAGCAGGAAGGACATGGAAGACAGCTGGACTTCCGTGTGGCAGGACGTAGAATCAGGGTAGGGGCGCCCCCTTCTCTGGGACTCGGTTTTCTCAAAGACCCCACTACGGTGTCAGAGGCCCCTCCTCCAGCTGACAGCTGGTCCCATCAGGAGTGACCCCTGTGAGCAGTTGCTGAGCCCTCAGGCCTGCCAAGCCCAACCCCCAGGGGAGAGTGATACCATGATGGGTCTGCAAAGTCGGCTGGGAGTGGGGTCCTTGCTCTGGCCCACGGCCCCATGTGAAGTGGAAGGCAGCTGGAGGAGAGTCCTTCCTGCACCCCCTGTTCACTGTGGTGGCCCAAGAAGGGAAGCCAAGGTGTTGGGACTTAGTTTGGGGGCAGGGGCATGTCCTGTGAGCCAGCTTGGGAAGAGGACCCCTGGGAGTGGACCCTGGGGGGTGCACACTATTAGGGGGCACTCCTGGGGGTCTAGGCAAGAATTGAAGGGATGGGAACAGGTGACACTGGGGAGCAGACCCTGGGAAGGCAGAGGTGGCCCCAGGGCCCGGGGGGCTGGGCAGAAGCACATGTGCTTGCTTGCACTCGGTGCCCCGTTGGGGGAGGCTCATCTCTTGCAGATGTAACTGTCCCCCCCCCCCCAGGTGTCCACCCCAGCACCTCCCCTACTCATTGACAGCGGCGTCAAAGGGGATCATGCTTTAAGAGAGGAGAGACTCAGTATTTGAAGCCAGGCTTTCTCCTGGGCCAGCGGAGGCCCATGGCGCTGCCCAGCCTGTGCTGGGCTGGCAGAGTCTCATTTCCCTTTGCAGCCCAGCTGGGGCGGGGGTGGCCGCAGCGCCTCAGGTCGATAAGCAGTAATGTCCCATCCTCCCCGAGGGTCAGCAGGAGCCCAGCCCACCACCTTCCCTCCCACCTGCCCGCGCTGCATCTCCGCAGCGCCCACCCCGGAGGGCTGGGTCCGCAGAAGGAGGGGCCTGACTCGCCGCAAAGCGGCGGCCGGGGGCTCCTCCCCTTCCACCGGGAGGGGTGCTCTGGACGTTAGGACCCTGGGAGGACGGAAAGGCGGGGTGACAGGACATTGGGGAAGCGTCCTCTCCGCCGCCGGCCCCAAGCCTCCCCTCCCCCTGCACGCCGGATCTGTGGGGGTGGGGGTGAGGATGGAGAGAGACACGGGGTCTGGGGCCTGCGAGGCCCTGAGCCAGGCCCTGGGGGACGCTCAGGGCCCGGACGCGGGTGAGGGGCTGCGGCGCCCCCGGCCCCGGCCCCCCGCGCGGCCTGGCTCGTCGCCTGTTACCGGCAGGGGGCGCCCTTTCCGAAGGCCGCTGGGCCCATTCTCCGGACCCGGCGCAGGATCCGGGCAGGGCTGGGGGTCGTGTCCCCGCGCGGCAGCCCCGGCGCCCCCGGCCCGCTCACCTCTCGGCTCCCCGCGGTCGCTCTGCGTCGCCCCCCAGCTCCGCGCGCGCCCAGGCCCCCGACCACCCCCGCCCCCAGCGCGCGGCGAGCAGACCCCGCCCCCGGCGCTCCCCGCGCCCCCCGGCCCGGCGCTCGCTCCCTCCGCACTCACCGCCCGAGCCGGGCGCGCACGCGCCGCCGCCGCCGCCGCCACCGCGCGCCGAGGGGCCCCAGCCCCGCCCGCCGCCCCCCCCCCACCCCCCCCCCGGCCCGCCCCCGGGGGGCTCTGAGCCCCCCGCCCGCCCCCATTGCGCAGATGGGGACACTGAGGCCCGCGGCGGACGGCGCCCCGCGGGCAGGGCAGTGAGTCAGCCGGAGCCCAGGACTCCAGACGCGCGCCCGCCTGAGCGCGCCGCCCCTCCCGAGCCCGCGCCGAGGCCCCGCAGCAGGACGCAGGGGACGCAGGGCTGGGACGCGGGTCAGGTGCCCGGAGGCCGCGTGGGGAGCCCGCTCTCGCCGGGGGGAAGGGGGGCGGGTTCTCGACCTCCCAGGCTGAGCACCAAACCCTGCGGATGGCCATCTCCACGGGGTGGCCGGCTCACTAGGCACCAGGGGCTCTAGCTGACCACTACCTTGCAGTCACCGTAGGGTGAACATAATGACCCCCAAGGCTCGGGCACCCCGTATTTACACGAGATCACACAGAGCTGTGACATGGCAGAGCCTGGCTGGATCCTAGGTGCGACCTCCCAACCAGTGTGCCCGCTTAGGGGCTCTGCAGGACTCCCACTGGGCACCCCCCTTCGTTCAGGACAGTCAGGACCACCCCTGGGTGTCCCGTAGGCCCCCAGGGAGTCCCTCTGGCCCTGTGGCCACCACCGGGGACTCCTGGGCTCCATTTCTGCATTTGTCACCCGGGCTAAAGCAGTCCCTCGTGGCAGCAGTGCCCACCAAGGGAGGTGGCGGGAACCAGGTGCAGGCACGCCCCACCCGGGGCCTCTAGTATTATTTCGGTCACGTCCACACCATGATTATCACGGCCCTCATCATGTGTGAGGTGCGGGGCCTGCCCCCCTCAGCGGAGCCCAGGCCCCGGTCACCTAAGTGCACGTGTGTATAGAACGTTCCCAGGCCCAGCCGGACGCCCTGCTCGTGCCCAGAGCATCTGAAGCTTGCTGTGGGACTCACCTGGGGAAGGGGGCTCTGTCATCCCCTGGACAGCGGTGGCCGCTGCTCTTCTGGCTGGCGGGGGCTCCCTGCACTTCTCTTGTGCCCGAGTCTGCAGGTCAGAGACGTAGTGTGGGTTAGCTCACCGCCTTGGTCACCCTGATGTCCAGGGGCTGGGAAGGGGGCCAGGCTCCCTGCCCCTGGGGGGCCTCAGCCTGCGCGTGGCCTAACAGGCCTCCACCCCCATGATGGCCGAAGCCAAGTGGGTCTTTCCATGTTCTGCCTGTGGCTCACACCCTCAGCCTCGAGGGAGAGACACACCTGCTTGGGTCCCAGGAGATGGGGATGGACAGACTGCTGGGCATGACGCTGAAAGTCTGCAAAGCCCAGGGTGCTGGGCTTTTTGGGGGAAGGGGAGGGCTTCTTGCAGAGCCGGTAGCTGTGGGCTGTCAGGCTAGGGCCCACTTTGGTGCGTGGGAGCTAAAGGACGGGAGGGGACCCAGATGGCTGGACAGAAGCCCCCACAATGAGAGGGCCCTGGAAGTCCCCGGCAGATGGTCTGAGGGCAGCTGGGGTGGCTGTGGCTGGGACACCTGTAATCGTGAGAGCGGGGTCCTGCCACTGAAGCACTTCAGGTCCCCTGGCCCCCAAACCCGAGCGGGGCAGCCCTCACTCAGACCCAGGCAGTGAAAGTTAAGAGCCAGTCCTAGGCGAGACCTTCCTCACCCAGTCCCCTGCCCCCATCCTGTCCCTGACCCTCTGAGCCCTGCAGCCTAGCTGGGTCTCTGGTCCTCACTCTGCTGCTAACCCCGGGCTGAGGCCTCATGTTCTGCTTCTTCATCTGAGCCACGGGGCTCCCCAGACAGACTGCTGCCGTGGCCGTGGCAACACAGGAGCGGCGGGAGCCGAAAAGGCCTCCACGTGGGCTGGGGGGGCTTTGGGTGGGGACTCGGGCACTCTGGGCGGGGGGGAGAGGGGGAGCAGGGGCTCTCCCAGGGTCCGAGGTGGGCTGTCCCTCTGCCTGAGGACCCCACCCATGCCCCCGAAGCCAGCCCAGCAGGAAGTGGGGGGCTCCCCTGGTCCCGTGTGCTGTGCGCCCAAGGAGTACGGCTCATCCTGGCTGCAGGGTTGGCTTTGGGCTTCCTCTGCATGAAGCCCCCTCTGCCTCCCCTCCAGACCCACATTGGGAGTGCTTGCCCACCCTTGGGGGATGGCCCTGGGACCCCCGGCTCTGAGAGGAGAGCCGAGCCAACCTTAGGGGCCCCTCCAGGATGGCAGAGACGGCCAGGAGGGTGTGTGGAGGGGAAGGCCACAGGCCGCATCCGGCTTCTCCTCTCAGGGGTCACAGTAGCTGCTGGGCCACCCAGGGCTAAGTGTCCCTGTCGGGCAGGCCAGAGTTGGTCTAGACTGGGCCATCCGCAACGGGTGCCCTTGGCCAAGGGTCCCGAGTGTCCTCCATGCAGTGGGAATGGCACCATTAGGGAGAAGAACGAGATGGTGCCCGGAAAGCAGGGTGCAGAGCGGGCGCACCCAGGCGACACGTGCTGTGGTCCGAGGGTCGGTGGGAGCCAAGGGGGCACCCGCCCTGCTCGGCCCGCTCCCTGCCCCCCAAGGCCACCCCTGCCATACCTGATACGGCCCGGGCCCAGGCTTGGCCACGGCCCCCATCGCGGCCTGCTCAGCCCAGAGGTGGATCCTCCCCATCTCCGGCCGCCCCAAGGTGCCTCCGGAGGCCGCCTGCCTGGCCTGACCACTGGAGCTTCCAGCTGGGCTGTGTGGGACAGCCGGCTCAGGGCAGGGAGGCTCCTCCCGGGGCGAGGAAGGGCGGCTTTTTATGCTCCATCCCGTGTAAATCAGGATTGGGATGGGCCCTTCCCGGCCGGACTTCCTGTGTGTGTTCCTCGCTGATAACAGGGAGCTGTCAGCGAACAAACAGGAGGCCCAGGGACGGGTGGGGGCCATCAAGGGGGTGGCCTGGCCGAGCTGTGGGCAGGGGTGGGGGAGCGGTCCCCTGGGATTTCAGAGTCTAACTCCAAAGCAGCCAGAGACCAGGCACAGGCCCGGCTGGCGACCCTGGGACCCGCTGGTCTCAGCGTGTGACGGAGGACGTGGCACACTGGGAAGCCACCTGCTGGGCCCCTTGGCCATGTTACTGGAGCTCCACAGGAGGGACTGTTTGTTCTGTGGCCCTGGACTCTCCCCCAGGGCAGGCACCTGCACCCCCAGATATGTATGCCCAGCGTGGGAATCTGGAGGGACCCCCACCCTGGGAGGGGGCACCCAGCCAGAAGAGACCTGGGGATGGGCAAGGTAGGCTGGTGGTCAGAGAACAGCCTGCTGCATGCGTCCCTGGGGCCCAGAGTGGCTCGGGGGGAGGGGGTGACAGGGAGGGGCGGTCGTCAGCCCAGAGACTAAGGCCTTCTCCAGGAAGGGGCTACCCCAGGGGGGCATTGAGCCCCCTGTTCCTGGAAGTGCACCCGCAGGGGTTCTCTCCTGGGGGCAGGCAGAGCACGTCCTTGGGCCGTCTCTCCTCCCTCGGCCTCTAGCAGGCTGCGGGGTGCCAGGGCTGGGGTGGGAGATGGAGGAGTGCAGGGGCCTTTGGGTGGCCACAGGGGGTGCTTCCTTCATTTGGCCCCGTGGTTCACCCCCAGCCCTTGGACTGACTCCCGGTTTCCTCATTTAGGCGGTGCTGGGGACCCACAGGCTGGGCATCAGTTGCTGTGATCGTGGGTAGGTGGGGACCCAAGGGGAGCCGGGCAGCTGCTGAGGATGCAGCCGGACCACACAGCTGGCCAAGGGTCCCTGATCAGGCAGGGCCACTCTAAACCATTGCGGGTTGTCCTGGGGGTTCGCGCCCTGCTCCGGGGTCAGCCCCTGCCCACCCACAGCCGGGAACACCCTCTGCTTGCCCTTACCTCCCTCCGGCCCACCCAGCTCGGTGTCCTGGCCAAGAGGGAGGAAGGGGGAGCAGCTTGGAAAATCCCCCACGGGAATGCTGAGAGCAAGAAGGACCAGCCTCCTCCCCACCTCCATGGCTTGGGGAGGGTCTGCCGCGGGCACAGGGCTGGGGGGCCTCGGGCACAGGAGCTCTGCCCCCTCTGCCCACCCCACCCAGACCCACACCCAGAGATGGGCTCCAAGTCCCTGCAGACATCAGGGCCGGCTGCAGCTAGCCTCTTTTGTGTACAGACGGGGAAACTGAGGCCCAGGAGAGGGAAGAGACTTGCCCCAGGTGAGCAGCGAGGCAGAGCAGGGCTGGAAGGAGTCAGGACCAAGACAGCTGCTTTCTTTTCTCAGAGAATGCCTCCCTCAGGGGGCAGCCCCCAGTCCTCAGACCTTCCCTGCCAGGGGGTGGGCTGACATGGGAGTAGCTAATGAGCCAAATATGTGGACGGGGAATGGCTCAGCCCCCCCTTTAAAGCTTGGGCATGTTAGGGAACTTTCTGGAAAGATGCCCCAGAGCACAGAGGCGAGAAGGAAGAAAGCTGGTCTCCCCGGCCCCTGGGTGCCAGCCAGGGTGGGGCGCCAGCTCCGCCTGCTGCCCAGCCCTGTGGGTCCCCCACGGATCTGCGCTTCCCTCCTGACCCGCTCTGCCCTGCCTCCAGCCCCTCCCCGAACTGAGATCAGAACCAATCCACGGAAAGCGGGCTTTGGATCAGGGCGCCAAGCGAGCAGCCTCGCCTGACTTGTCACTTACACCCCGCGGGGCTCTCCACTCTCAGACCCCTAGAGCCTCAGGGCAGGTGCGGGAGGAGGGCTAGGGTCCTGCCCTAAACGGGGGCTCAGCTCCTCGGGGTCTGCCTGGGGGCGGGGTACAGGTGGAGGACAGAGATGGAAGCTGACACCTTCTTGGACTCCAGGAGGTCCTGGGGGCCTTGAGAGGGGTGAGGCGCGCTTTTGGCCCCACGGGCCCACCCCGGGGTGCTGGATGGGTGGAAGGGGGCTCCATCTGGGACAGGCCGGGACCACCCTCCCTCCCACGAGAGGCAACGCCTCCTCCCACCTCCGATGGCCCCTGTTTAGGGTCCTGGATCACAGGGCCTGCCCGCGGGGAGTCATCTTTGGAAGGAGTCAGTGCTGCCTCTGACCTGGGCCTGCATCCCCTGAGGGCAGGGTGAGCCCGGCAGTCCGCTCTCCACACCTGGGCAGCTCAGAGACCTGGGCCTAGCGCCCGGCCAGCTTCCGGCAGGGCGTCCAAGACTGGGGGAAACTGGTCCCAGCTTTGCTTTCTGTTGCTGGAGGCTCCGGGCCTCAGTTTCCCCATCCACCCCATGGTCAGTAGGGCTGGATGGTTGCAGCTGCCTCCCGGCCTGTCCGTGAATGGTCTGAAGTTGATTGGAAAGCAGTCTCGCTGCCTTACCTTCCCTGAGCGTGCTGGTCAGGCAGTGGGGCGCGGCAGAACTCCGCCAGGGCCTCTGTGGTCCTCCTGGGACCCTCTCGGGACCCCTCACCACTGACCTTTGGGTCTCTGCAGCCCCAGGAGAGGGTAGACCGGGCTCCCAGCAGAGGCCGGCGTAGGCATGTCAGGCGGCTTGAGGCAGAGGGGCACCGGGCGAGGAGGCCTGTGAGCTGGGCTGCAGGAAGGAGAGAGCAGAGCAACGAGCAGGGGAGAGATGGGGCTTCCTGTTTACCCCGGAGCAGCTGCTGGCCTCAGGATAGGGTGGCTCCGTCGGCCACGGCTGGGTCCGGCTTCTCGCCAGATGTGCTGAGCCTTCACCGAGGGATGCGCCTGGCCCAGTGACCTGTCCCCAGTGGGGGCTGGGTACCCCTGGGCCCCGTCAGCTGTCTACACCTGAGTTGGGTGGGGTCCCAAAGGAACCAGAGGTTTTCTAGGGAGCCTGGGGTCTTCACTGCCGGCTGCCCCCTGCTCGGCGTGCCTCCCGGAAGCGCCCGTGCCAGGCGACGTGCACCGCACTCACGAAATTACCTTCAGATAACGCAACCGAGGCCCACAGGGGAACGTGCTCGTCCAGGGTCAGCCAGTGGGAAATGGGAGCCCTGGATGGGGAGCCCAGGGGGGCCCGAGCAGCAGGAGACCCTTGGGGGACGCCTGGTCCCTTCTGGCTGCCTCCCGCGCCCCACTTGCTGGGGACTGTCCATGCAGTCACGACAACCTTCTTGCTGCAGGTCCACTGCTGCTCAGGCCGGAGGCCCAGGACACCGCCTTTGCCCCGTCTTTGGGTCCCCATGGGCTCGGCCTCCAGAACACGTCCCTCCTGCTGCCGTCCCATTCTGCTCCGGGCCACCATGCTTCCTGGCGGGGGGGCCTCCTCCTCAGCCTGCGGGGCACCCTGACCGCTCCCCAGTTCTTCGTGAAGGGCGACTTTGGGTCGTGTGACTTCCCTCCGTAAGCACAACTGAGGGCTTCCCACGGCACTGGGGACCAAGTCTGATCCCTCACACTCGGGGCCCGACCCCCCTCCCTGAGCACCAGCTCCATGCAGCCCAGATGGACCGCATTTGCCTCACTCACACGGGGACAGAGCTGGCCCCTAGCAGGGGTGCAAAGGGCTGGGACAGGCCCTGTGGGCCACCCGCCTCCACCCCGCCCAGAGGCGGCTTGCCCGTGTGCACTGCAGTGGAGATGTCGTGGGGGTGAGCGTGCGTGGGAAACCGGCGCCCCTCCAGGAGATGCCCCCGTCCCAGCCCAGGTGCCCAGCCTCCACTCCCACAGCTTTCAGTACACGGTGTTGCGCGGTGCCCCCGTGTGTCTGGCCTGTCCCACTCCACGGCGGGTCTGTGGACGCTCCGTGCCGCTGTGTGGTTGGCCGCGGCCGCTTGCCCGTCCGCTGGGCAGCGTGCATTCACGGGGGGCGCAGAGCCGCGCGCACACCTCTGGCTTTGGCTGTTACCAGCGTGTTGCTGTGAACATTCTTGTGCCGGCCTTTTGGCATTTCTCCTGGGTGCTGATACCTGGGCCTGTCTCTGGGGGAATTGCTGGTCCCAGGAGACTCACGACGCCGGGGACTGCCCAGCAGCGCTCCAGGTCACCCCCTGAGTGCTGGGGGTTCTGGGGCCTCACGCCCTTGTTGGCACCTGCTACTGCCTAGGGTCTGATTTTAGCCATTCTGATGACTTTCAGGGGTATCGCTGCATTGTTCTCTCTTTAACGTAGGGAGAAAGACTCATTTTATAGACGAGACAGCTGGGTGGGGTGAGAGCCAGTCGTGGGGCACGTGGGGGTCCCAAGGGCGCCAAGCTGCGGGCTTCGGCTCGGCTGAGCAGCCTGCTAGCTGCAGGCACAGTGAACGTCCCAGGGCACTGAGTCTGGGCAGCGGAGAGAGAAGGGGCCACCCACTGGGGAGTGAGCTTAGGGGGACCCCTGGGTCACTTCTGCTGTGAGTGTGCAGTGTGTCCCAGCTCCCAGGAGCCTCCATGAAGCGTTCACCTCCTCCGTGCTGGGGCTGTTGGCCAGGTTGGGGTCAAGGTGGGCACTGGATCCTGCTTGGAAGCTCCCAGGGTGGGCATTTGTGGTCAGGCCAACCCCAGCACCCCCCCCCCCCACCGACCTGCTCAGCGCTGTGGCCGGGCCCTGGACGGTCACCTTCGGGGTCCCTAGCCCCAAAGCCCCGGTTTGTCCCAGTGCCAGCTTCGCCTGGAACCCAGGCTCCTCCAGGCCGTGGAGGCCGCCCCCACCCCCTTGGGGCTCCCTCCTTTGTGGGGCCTGAGGAAGGGGGAACTGCCCCCCCCCCCCCAGCTCCCTGGACGGAAGCCCCACTCAGAGTCGGGCTGCAATTTGCCAAGCCTGGCGGATGGGGCGGCCATCAATGTGGAGGGGAAAAAACACTTTATCTCCCGGGACGGAAAGGGAAGCTCCTGAGAAGGGGGCAGGTTGATGGAGTGGGCGAGGGTCCAGCCCTGCCTGAGGGGGCCATCCTGTCCCGCCGCCCTGCCCACTTAGGGAGAGTGGGGAGCCAGGAGCTCTGAAGCTAACAAGAGAGACCACTGAGGCCTGTTGGCTCCGTGCTGCGTACTTCTGCTTCCCCTGTGAGCGAGCCTGGGGCCAGGATCTGACCCCGTTTATGGAGGAGGAATGACCTCGCAGGGCCACAGAGACTGTCAGTGGCAAAGCCTGACTTCTAACCCAGAGCCAAAACACTCCCAGCCTCTGCACGGGGCGTGGGCAGGGCAGGCTGGCCGTGGGGGACAGCCCCCAGGCCGCCTGCTGGCACCCCATCTGTGACTGCCCATCATCCCAGGGTCAGTGGAGTCTGGGGCCGCTGACAGGGGCGTGGGAGTTCCCCTCCCCAGGAGACCAAGTGACACCCTCGGGGTTGTTGTGGGCACCAGTGAAGTCAGGGGCATTAGGAGCCTGAAGGCTTCCTGGCCTCAGTTTCCCTATGTGTCAGATCAGGCCATGGAGGGTCTGGGAGCCCTGGGGTGGGTCCGGAGGCCTCTGAACCCCACCAAGTTGGGCAGTTTGTGCTGGGCCTTTCCTGGGGTGTGGGGACGGGGTCTGAGCCTCCACCAGATGCCTAAGGGGCCTGTGACCCCAAGGGCAGAGCCCGGGAAAGGGGGCCCCAGGTGCCTCCGGCACCCCCAGTCCACAACCTCAGCTCCAAAGTTGTTGCCTGTTAGTATCATTATTTTTCAATATCCTTAAAAACGTAAAGAGAGAAAGGAAAGGGGCCAGAAATCTCTGCTTCCTCTCAGCCAGGAAACAGGAAGTGAGTGTGCGGGCAGATTGGGAGCCAGGCCCCCAGAACAATGGAAACCCCCCCACTCCAGGAAGGGGAACTGCGTCAGGAGGCCAGGGTGGGGGCCAGGCCTGACCTCTCCCCGGCTGTGCTCGGGCCCAGGCGTAAATTTAGTCTGGATCTTTCCTGGTGAAACACTCACATGTCCCACTGCTGGGGGAAGGGGGCACAAGGCCCACCTTGGTCCCTGGGCAGCAAGGCTCCCGGGGTCTCAGGGTCCATGGGGCCTCCCTTGTGGGTACACTGAGATCCAGAGGGCAGGAGCCTGGCCCGGGGACCGTGTGGTGTGGGGAAGGAGCACCCCTGCCTGCCTGCTTAGGGCCGCAGATCCTCTCCAGGGAGGCCCACCTGTGCGGGGGACAGAGACCCCCACCAGGCCGGGATGCCAGCAGGAATGCCTCCCCCCCACGCCTCCTTGCCTGCTGGGCACCCTGCCCCCGCGCGCCGCCCTGCGCCTCCCCGTTAAGCGAAAGCACAGCTCCCAGAGGCAGGAGGGCAAAAGCGGGCACTGTGCCCGGCCTGGCTGGGCCCCACGGCTGCATGACCTCAGGCGGGGCTGCAGCGGGGCCGTGACTCCGCAGAGACGGCTGCTGCCTTCTCCTCTCCAGCACCGGCAGCTTCGTGGAGTGGGAGCTTGCCCAGCGCCCCGCACACCCGTTTCAACCATGCAAGGCAGTGACTCTTAGTCCAGTGTCAGCCCAGCGCCCACTGTCCCGGCCGCTTTCAGAGCATTTCCATTGCCTCAAAAGCACCCCCAACCTCTTAGCGTCATCCCCCTACCCCTCGGGTCCCGTCCCCACCCCCAGCCCGAGGCCACCGCCCTTGTACTGTCTGTCTCTGGCTGTGTCTGTTCTGGAAGGTCGCACAAGTGGAATCCTATGCTGTGTGGCCGCCTTGGCGTCTGGCTCCTCTCACTCAGCCTGCTGTCTCCGAGGCTCGTGCACGCCGCAGCGCGTGTCCATGCGTGTCCATGTCCACGCGTGTCCGTGTGTGTGTGTCCGTGAACGTGCGTGTCCACATGTGTCCATGCGAGTCCGTGCACGTCTGCATGTGTCCTTGTGTGTGCGTGTCCGTGTTCACACGTGTCCATGCACGTCCACGTGTGTCCGTGCATGTCCGTGTCCGTGTGTGTCTGCCTCATCCTGTGTATGGGGTCCCCAGTTGAGGGGCATTTGGGTGGTTTCTACCCTTTGGCTGTTGTGAACCCTGCTTCCGTGAACACTTGTGCAAATTTTCGTGTGGCCTCGTGTGTTCATCTCCCTCGGGGATACACCTGGCATTGGGGTTACCGTGTGGGGTGGCAGCTCTGTGCTGACTGTTTGAGGAGCTGCCCCAAACTACCTCCCAAGCCAGTGGTTTCTGATCACGCCACCCCTGCCCAGACCCAGGAAGGCTGGAGGGGCCACTCGGTCCTGCCAGGACCCTGGGACGGAATAGGAAGGGCACGGGCGGATGTGGACCTTGTGGTCTCCTCTCGGCTGGCTCAGAGCTGAACTGAGGCCCCAGGAGGCTCTCTGGGGATGTCATGCAGCCTGTGGGCTGTCCCCTCTCTGCAGACTTGGAGCCAGAGGTCAAATCTGGACCCCAAGGGAGCTTGTACCTCTCCTGGACGTCCTGCCCTGCAGAACGTCTCGCTGTCCCACCTCAGAGCCTGAGAAATGTCTCCAGCCTCGCTGCCCACTCTGCTCCCCAGTGCAGGAGCTGAGACCAGGACCAGCAGCGCAGGGCCCCTCCACCAGCTTGGGGGCAGCTGGGGTCTGGTCTGTGGCTGCGTGTTCAGGATCCTTGGGTCCCGGGCAATCCTGGGCAAACCCCCATCCTCTCTAGGCCCAGTGTCCTTCGTCCATAATGATAACGATCAGCCGCCCTGTGGTAAATCTTAGGGTTCCTCCTCGGCCCCCACTGTGCCAGGAGTGGACTGGGGTTCAGAGAGGCAAGTGCCCCTCCAGGTCATCTGACCATGGTGGAGCTGGGATTAGAATCCAGGCCACCCTGAGCCATGCACGCAGCTGGCCCCTGCTCACTGTCTCCCCACCCTGTTCTAGGATTAGAGCAGTCCCTGGTGAGCCGAGCCGGGTGTCCCTGACCCTCTGTGCATTCTCCATCAACACCCCATCCCTGTTCTGGGGATGCTCGGCATTCCCCACTTGCAGCCGAGTGTGACCATGTGAAAGTGTCCCTGTGCCCTTCCCGGGGCAGGGCCTCTCCCCAGTCCAGCAATTCTGTCCGCAGCTTCTGAGCAGGCACCAGGTGAGGGGGTCACCCCAAGTCTGGGGTATCAGTATTGGTGCCACAGACCGCCATCCTGGTCCAGATGACGCCAGCCAGCCTCTCAGCCAGGATGCCCCGGAGCCCACGGCAGCCCCGCCAGGCCCCGCCTGGGGATCGCAGCTTCCTGAGCCAGCCCAGCTCTGCACAATGGCCGGAAACGCCTTGCTCAGGCGGGGGTCCATGCGGCCACGTGGGGCCCTGGGAGAGGTGGGAAGGCTGCTTTGCACGAGCGCCAGCCCTCCTGGTGGCCCTGAGAGCCCCGCTGGCCTGCTGTCTCTGGGTGGACCATGGACACCTCCCCACAGAAGACTGGGCTGGCGGGCAGATCAGGAAGCAGGCCTAGCAAGGCCCACCCTCGCTCTGCGGTCAGGGAGGGAAGCCCCACATCCACCAGGCCCCAGCCAGGAGGCTCCGTGGGGCGAGGCACAGAGGGCTTGGGGCTGGCATCTGTGACCACGTTGGGGAGGTTTTATAGGGTCTGACTCAGGAGGCCCAGGAGTGCCCCGACCCTCACCCCTTTCAGCTCCCCCACTTTAAAGGAGCAATATGGAGAAGGAAGAGACCCACCTCCCTCCCTGGGCTGATTCCTGGAGGCCAGGGGCAGCTGGGCCCCAGCCTCCCCGCAGAGGGATGCAGGCTGGGGACAAGGCTTCGGCCCCGGGAGTCGTGAGGACGTGAGTCCTCCGGGGGCCGAGAAGCCAGCCGGCCTATGGCTGGGGTGGGACAGGAAGGCCTCTCCGGGCCGGGGATCGCTGACTTAGATTGTGTTTTGCCATTCCAAAATGAAAAGAGATTTTTTTGGTGTATTGTCCAGGCTGTGGAATTAATACGTGCTGCTTTTGAAAGAGCCGGTGGATTTGAAGCGTGGAAGCACGTGAGAGAAACCCCTGCACCTCGTGTCCCGCGGCGGGGCATTTACGGGGCTCCCGTGTGTCCCAGCGCCCGGCCGGGCCCAGTGGCGAGGGCATACGGTGTGCAGAGCGGCTCCTGCCAGGCCCGCGGCAGACGAGAGCCGCTGTGTCCTTGAGGTCAAGGGCCCTGGGCTCCAAGTTATGTTCACACTTACAACAAAACATGCGCATTTTCCGGTAGATTTTACTTTTTACAGCAGTTTTGGGTTCATAGCAATATTGAGAGGAAAGCGCAGAGAGTGCCCGCAGACAACCTGCCTTCCCACACTAGCTCCCCCGATCGACGCCCCGCCCGACGCTGCATTGTTACTCACCACAAACCCGCAGGGAAGCATGGTCATTGCCCAGAGTCCAGAGTGTGCACGAGGGCCGCTCCAGGGTGTCCATCCATGGGGTTAGGACAGATGTGTGGTGGCACAGACCCGTCGTCTGGCCTCAGACACAGTGTGCTCACCGCCCTGCACATCCCGAGATGCACACACTCCGAGTGCATGGTTCCCTGACTCTGGTCAACGTGTTACCCCAGGTAACCCCCACTCCGGTCAGCCTATAGGACGTTTCCATCTCACCCGGAAGCACCCACACTCCCTCAGACTCACTCTGCTCCGAACCGCCCGGCAGAGCCCCGCGCTCAGCTCGGTGCCTTTGAGACGCTCCGTGCCGTGCATGGGTCCGGGACAGGTTCCTGCCGTGGCCGAGGGGTGGACCACAGTTTCTAACAGATGCATTAGGAAAATAGTGGCTCACTTATGGTTTTTCAAAGAGCAAACGTTGAGTTACCATCTCATACGGCCATCCCACTCCTGGGTGTGCGCAGAAGGGCGCTGGAAGTGGGCGCTGGACTGATGTGTGGGACACCTGCTGCCGTGGGGTTCCCAACAACCAGACGTCTGTCCGCTGAGTGGGACTGGGGCATTTCCATACCATGGAACGTTATTCAGCCATAAAAAGGCAAGACATACAGACACCTGCCACAGCCCGGGGGGGGGGGGGGGGGGGGGCGTGCTCAAGGACGTGTGGAGTGAGAGAAGCCAGACACAGAAGGGCAAATGCCATCTGGCTCCATTTACAGGAGCTGTGGCGTGTAGGCAAGTCCGTAGAGACGGGAGGTGCGTTCGTGGGGGCAGGGGCGGGGGCTGGGCACTCAGCGTCTGAGGGACGGGGGCTTCAGGCTGGGGAGATGAGAGTCTTGGGACAGGATGCTGGTAGTGGTGACACAGAGATGTAAATGCAGCTAAGCCCCGACCCGAACACTTAAGGATGGTAAAAATGACACGTTTCATGTTCTATGTGCTGCCTTGTTTAAGAGGATTAATCACGGAATACACCAAAACCCACTGCATTGCACCCTTTTCATGGTGAGCTGCACGGCCCGTGGACTAGGTCCCGGGGAAGCTGGTAAACAAGAAGAAATGCCCCGCGGGGCACGGGGGTGCTGCCTGAGCCGCTGGGCCCTGCCGATGGCCTGGAAGGCATCTGGGGATTGGCTCTTACTAGCCCCATGAGATGTGGGGGCACGTTCAGGGAGACCCCAGCGCAGGAGGGCACGTCTTCTGGGCGCAAGCCCTCTGCCTGGGCTCCAGAAATAGACATCGGGGGCATGGTGTGGCCCCAGGCCTCCCGGGCTACTTGGCAGCGCCCGTGTGGCCCACCGCTCACCCCTTCCTCAGCCAAGGGCAACTCCTGGAGTCCACGGGGGTGGCAGAGACCCCTTCTGGGGCTGGAGGAACCCAGTTCGCCAGTTCGCCAGGCCTGCTGTGTGGCCAAGAGTCTTGTTCGCTGTGGGCAGTGGGGGTACGGCTGAAGGTCCTCTCTCTGCCCATTGTCAGACTCGTGATGACCAGGTCATCTCAGGACAGATGACGGGTGGGGTAGCCTGGGGGGTGGGTCCCCAGGGGGCAGCACACAGGGGGACCCCAAGCGGGGACACGGGCAGCATCTGTACCTGAGGGCACCTGAGATAGGCCTGAGCCACCGGAGCGCTGAGCTCAGAGGCACTGGGAGGGCTGGGGACGCACTTCCCCACTTCCCGAGAGCTGAGAGAGAGCCCTGGCCAAGGCGGCGAGCCGGGCAGGAAGGAAACCTCGGTGGCTGTGGGCAGCGTGGTCCAGGTGCCCGGGCCCAGGCCTCCTGGTCCTGGAGCCCTTGCCACCCGGGGCCTCAAACTCCCCCAGGCCCCTGAGCACAGGGGCGGAGAGGAGGGGGAGGGGGAGGAGGGCCGCAGCCGGGTGCTGGTCCTCCCGCCCCAGCAGGAAAGGCTGACCGGGGCCGGGGACAAAAGGCGGACGTGCAGCTGGCCATGTGGGCCCTTATCAGGCCTGCACCCGCCGGGCTGCAGCGTCTCTGCGGAAACGCTCCTCTCTGCCCGCCTTCCTGCCTGCGCCTGGCTGCCCCGCCAGGCACTGTGCAGGGGCGAGGGGAGGCTGGTAGGGGTGACGCGGTGGGGGCAGCGGTGCAGGCCACCTGGCCTCGGGGGTTCTGGACTGTGATTCGAGGGAGTGTTAGCGTTCTTCGCTCTGCTGGCCGCGTGAGAGCTAACGTTCTCCCCGCCCCGCCCCCCATCTGTCAGATTAGGAAACCGAGGCCCAGAGCAACAGTGACCAGGACGGGCAGGTGCTTGTGCCTAAAGGATCAGCAATCCTGCAATTGGGGCTGACGAGGTCCTGGCTCACGCTCGGGCCCCTCTGGGAATATGCAGCAAGGGTGGAGAGGGTCACAGGCAGGGGCTTCCCTGGGGGAGCTCACCTCTACAACCCACCCCACTGTACACTTAGGATCAGCACCTCTGTCTTGATTGGGGCGCCTGGGTGGCTCAGTCGTTAAGCATCTGCCTTCGGCTCAGGTCGTGGTCCCGGGGTCCTGGGATCGAGCCCCGCATTGGGCTCCCTGCTCCTCAGGAAGCCTGCTTCTCCCTCCCCCACTCCTCCTGCTTGTGTTCCCTCTCTCTCTCTCTCTCTCTCTGTCAAATAAATAATAAAAAGTGTGTCTTGATTATAACACATTTGAGGAGGTGCCTGCAGGTGGTGGGTATGGGGGGCTCGGCAGGTTTCCCCACAAGGATGCAGGGTCAGCCGTGGGGGTGGGGGGACAGGGGATCCTTCACATCACCCTGCGGAGGAAACTGAGAGGTCCCAGCCCAGCCAGCATCCTGCCCCTGCCCAGAGACCCCACCCCAGGCCCCAGCTGCCCTCTGGTGGACGCAGAGTGCACTGGGTCAGGATGAGGTTGTGGCGGTGGTGGGCCTCATCCACAACCCCCCCACTCCCTCCTAAGTGCAGACTTGCAGGATTTGGAGCTGGTGAGGGGGGGACCCAGAGCAGCCAGGTCTTTTGGGACCTTCTGCCCATGGAGTGTGGCATGAAATCTGTCGGAGGACTGCCCACTCTGAGGAGGGGTGGCCAGGCCCAGCCTCAGCCCCATCAACAGAGCCACACCCAGGCTGCGGCAGAACCCCCATTTTTTTCCACCTCAGGCAAAACCCGCAAGACCCTCTCCCTCCCCACCACTGCCTGGGAGGACACAGGAGCAGGTGGGGACTTTGGAGGGGACACTGCTGGTCCTCTGGGGCTTGTCGGGAGTAGGGGTACAAGTGTCCCCCATCTCCCCAGCATATTAAACCCGAAGTTGGGTGTGACTATCCCCCAGCACCTACCCTGGGTTGGAAGTGATGTTGCTCTGCCCCTCCCCCACACAGCCGGTGGTCCAGGCCCAAGGGCTGCAGGCGGGGGTTCTGCCCCATCAGCACCAGGCTTTGGACAAGTCTGTCTGGGGCCTCAGGCTTCCCTTCTGCGAACCGGGCAGGGGTGTCTCCTGAGCGCCCCTGTGGCCGGCTGAGGACTTGTCTGAAAGGCTCTCAAGCTCCCACACACTTCAACTGTGTAAAGGCAGGGGGCTAATTATTCCCATTTCCCGAACAAACCCACCAACGTACAGAGAAGTTTCTCAGTCCCGGTACCTGGGGAAGCTGACCCTAGGGTCAGGGGCCGGGCAGTGGGGACTTTGGGAGCTCCTGGAGGGGGCCAGTGTGAGGCCAGGGCAGGGAGTCCCTGTCTCGGTGGGAATGGACGATGGGCCTTGGGGGACCTGACAAAGTATAGCGCGCAGCCTCGGGCAGCAGGATCCTGGTGGCCACGCCCCGGGCATCGTGCTCGTGCAGCCCGTCCCAGTGACACGCACTGCAAGAAGGCACCCAGAGCCCTCTGCAGGGAGCCCCAGGTTCTTCTCCTCCTGGGCGATCGGGGCAGGTGGGTGCGGAGGGGCTGGCCGATCATTTGAATCATGGAGAGCAAGGGGAGCGGGGTCCTGGGGCTCACGTCCTGGCTCTGCTGTGGGACGTCACTGAGGATCAGGTGGCAGCTGTGCCCCCCCGTGGGCAGCGCTCGGCCAGTGTCTGGCTGTGAGGGTCCCTCCTGCTGGTGCTGGCGGGGGCCTGTGACCACGGAGCAGAGGCGGCCCAGCCTAGGCTCCTGCTGCCGCCAGCAAGGCCCCTCACCATTGCTGGGAGCAGCTGGGCCTGACTCCCCGTCCAGCAGGGCCAAGGCTGCAGCTCGGACCGCGCTGGCCCTAGCCACGTGCTGCGCCGGCAGACACGGTGCACACAGGGGCCACAGAGGGGCCAGGACTTGTGTCCAGAGCACGTCCGCACTTGGGACCCAGTCTGGCTGGAGGCCCTGCTGCTGTTGACCCGAGGGGACAGAGGAAGTCCCTGATGGTCTCTAGCCTCCCTTGCTGACCCTAGCCATCTGGGCTGCTCCAGGGGCACCCGGGCTATCCCAGGAAGCCCTGTGCCCAGCCCCCTGCCCTCTGCTGACCTCTGGGACCAGGCCCCTGGAGAAGGGTTAGGGGCTTACAGGACGTTTGGCTCCCATCTCCATGCTAGGGGGCCTCCTGGGAGCAGGGCCTTCAGCACACGGTCATGTCTTTGCCCACACCCCAGACATGGGGCCTGGCGCTCAGGGGCACCAAGGCCTTCCTGCCTTGAGGGTCAAGACAGGGAGGCTTGTCCATTCCTGTCCCTCCATGGCCGGAGGAAGAGGGTGGGGCAGGGAGGGCCCGAGCAGAGCCTCTGAGGGACCCCTTCCTGGACACCTAGGCGGAGGGTTCTCAGCCTGGTAGTCCCCACAGACCCTGCTACCCCTCCCAGGCAATCTGCAATGAGCAGGTGGGCCCAGCCCCATGCAGTTCACCTACTGTCCACTGGGTGGCGGTGCTCCACCACGTGGGCCAGGCCCCAGGCCCTGGAAATGTCCAAGCGCTGGTGGGCACAGCCAGGGCCACTCCAACCCCGGACAGGGCTTTGGGCAGCCCTGGGGCCCCGAGTGTGGGACATGTATGACCAGACACATCCCCCTAACAACCTGTGCAACTGTACAGGGCAGCCCTCTGAGTCATTTCTTGCCAAAGGTGTTTAAGATTTGGGGGGGGGGCGGAAGGGAACGCGGTGGGGGCATCCAGAAAGCCAAGGCCAGTTCCTTCTGCTTGTGAGAACCTGCCCTTTGCACGTGGACCACCCCTCTCCTCCGCAAAGGGCCAGGGCACCCTCCCAGGGAGCTCACCTGAGAGGCTTCACCCTCGGTCCTTGCCAGACCTGCCTGAGCTCAGGGTCTCTGCCTGAGGCCCCACCACCTGCAAGCGGCCGGCTGGCTGGACCTCAGCATCGCTGGAAGCGCATCAGCGTCAGGCCTCAGGCGGAAGCCCAGGGCCCCGGCCCTCTGGCGCTGGCCCTCGTAGCCCTCTCCTCTGTCCACTCGCTCTGTGACAGCACTCAGTGTCTGCTGACCGTGCCTGGCCAGAGGGGACACGGCGGGAGCAGCAGGGGCAGGAGGCTGGACCCGCCGACACTCCCCCCAGGTGCCTGGTGGTGTTGGGTACTCGAGCCGGGGCTTGCTGAATGCTTCCCCGTGATGCGGTTTGCCTCCCGGCTTTGCTGCTGGCGGGGAGATTCCACACGGACAGTAGATCGTGCACCCTTCCGGCGGGACTGGCTCTAAATCTCCGGAACTCTCAGGTGCAAACCCACAGGGGCCTCCCCACAGTGATGGGAAAAAGCAGTACTGGGGTCACAGGTGAGCTGCGGGCTTGAAGAGTGCTCCGTGCGGAGGGGACAGGCGGACAAAGGGCTCCAGGAGGCAGCCTTTCGGGAACAAAATGGCTTTGAGCAATGAGCTACGAAAGAAGAAGCCTTACAGCTCCCGTGGGTGCAGGGCCGCAAGTCTTGTTGGGAATCTGAAGCTGTTGCAGCTGGCAAGCAAGGTCACGGTCACAGAGGCCACTGAGCTCTGCAGCAGCGTCCCACGGGCCGGCAGGCGCTTGTGGCCACAGCAGCAGCGACTTCCGGCCCCGGCCCGTGGCCCGTGGCTGCGGCGCGCTGTGGCCTCTCCCCGCAGAGCCGAGGTGCTCAGCGCAATGCTTGTGGCACAGGACACAGCATTTACCGTCTTCACTGCTTTTAAGTGCACAGTCCGGAGGCGTCCGTGCGTTCACACTGCTGTGCACCGTCCCCTCCGTCCGTCCCCAGCACGTGGTCATCTTCCCACGCTGGACTCTGTCCCGTTACGCACGGACCTGCCCCCACCTCCAGCCCCGCCCCTCCCCCAGCCCCCGGCCCCACCCCCGGCCCGGCCCCGCCCCGCCCCAGCCCCGCCCCCTTCGTCTGTGGGTCTCCCACTCTGGGGCCATCACTGTCTGGGTCAGTTTCTGCAGAGAATTAGAACCAATCGGAGGCAGGCAGATGATACACTTTTTAAAGCAGCTGACGCCTGCAGTGATGAGGGCGGACCAGTCCCCGGGGCCGCAGGTGCGCGTGTGGGCAGGAACAAGGCGCAAGAGGAACCAGGGTTTCATGCGGAGTCGGAAGGCAGGAAAAAGTCGGTGTCCCAGTCAAGGGCAGTCAGGAAGGAGGAATGCTCTCTCGCTCACGGAGGGTCAGCCTTTTTGTTCTGTTCAGGTCGTCTGATTGGATGAAGCCTCCCCACATCTACTTTACTCCATCTACTGATTGAAATGTTAATCTCAGCCAAAAAATCCTCTCGCAGAAACAGCCAGAACACTGTCGCCAAATATTGGGCACCCCGTGGCCCAGTCACGGTGACATCCAAATTAACTGTCACACTAAGTGTGAGTGGAACCCTACAGGATTTGTCCTTTTGTGGCATATGCACTGGGCAATGTCCTCAAGGTTCATCCACAGGGTGGCAGGGCTCATAATTCCCTTCATTTTTAAGCCTGAATGATATTGTCATTATTATTATATTATTGTTACTGTTATATTACCATTATTATTTTTTAAAAGATTTTATTTATTTGTTTGACAGAGAGAGACAGCGAGAGAGGGAACACAAGCAGGGGGAGTGGAAAAGGGAGAAGCAGGCTCCCCGCGGAGCAGAAAACCCGACGCGGGGCTCGATTCCAGGACCCTGAAATCATGACCTGAGCCGAAAGCAGACGCTCAGCCGACTGAGCCCCCCAGGCGCCCCTATATTACCATTATTGTTATTGTTACTGTTGTATTATATCATTGTTATTGTTACTGTTCTATTATATTATTGTCATTGTTACTGTTACACTATTGTTATTGTTCTCGTTGTCTCGGGTAGCCATTCCTCCATCGATGGCCCCTTGGGTTGCTTCCACAAGGTGGCTGCCGTGAGTGACGCCGCCACGTGGAGCTGGAGGCCTCTGTGCTCCTGCTTCCGATGCTACTGGGTGTTTACTCAGAGGTGGGATAGCTGGGTCGTGCGAGTTCAGAGTTTTGTGCATCGAGTACAATGTGTGGTCGCTATGCGGCACCAGACGTGGGACATCTCCATTCTAGGAAACTGCCCCTTCCAGCTGAGATGGAGAATTTACCCTCCCACCTGAAACAACCAAAACCCAAAACAAAATCAGACAAACAAAAAGCATGAAACAGCAGCTTGTAAGGCTGGACGCTAGGTGACACGGGACAGTGACCCCTGAGAGATGGGGGGAAATGGGGTGCACCCGACACCTGTCCCAGCTCACTGCCTCAAGGGGGTTTCCGTGGCCTGGGACGGACGCCTGCGTGAGTCTGGGGGCCAGGTGGCTAGAGTTCATATGAGGGAGTGTGAGAGAGGGGAGAGCCACACAGAGCACTGGCCGTCCGCAGCACTCAGGGGAGGACTGGCCAGCGCTGGCTGGGAGGGCATGCCCAGGGGCAGGTGAGGAAGCATCTGCCTTCGAGGGAACCACGCCCCAACCCACAGCTGGCTCCCGGCGGCCGGACCAGAGACTCTTAGTTTGCAGGGTGTAGGTTGAGCTCTTAGGAAGGGCTCGCCTCTGTGGTGCGGAGTTACTACCCAACCAGAAAAGTGAGCGTCGGAAGGAACACACTGTTCCCAGGAACGCACCTGCATCCCAGAACCAAGCTCAAGATTGACAGAAACGCAAAACAGCCGGCATCCGACAAGGCAAAACTCAATGTCTGGCATCCAAGCCAAAGGAGCAGACATTGGCAGAAGCAGGAGAAGGTGACACATGAGGAGAGGAACCAGCCACCCCAAAGCAGCCCAGGTCCCAGGGCGTCAGCACCGAAGGCCTTTGGGACAGTTACGAGAGCGGGATTCCAGACGCTCTAAGTTAAGTAGAACCACAGTGAGCCACCCCTTCCCACCCATGAGGACGCTATCAAAACTCAGAGACTGCGCTGGCGAGCACGGCAAGTGGGAGCCCCGGGCACGGATGGCAGGAACGGGCAGGACCGCCCGCGGCGGCTGAGGACAGAGTGTGCAGTGTCCTCAGAAAATAAAACTCAGAGTTACCATATGACCCAGCGATTCTACTCTTGGTGTACACACAAAAGACTTCAAAGCAAGGTCTGGAAGAGACATTCGAACCCCACACCCACAGCAGCACTGTCCACAACAGCCAAGGCCTAGCGGCAGCCAGATGTCCATCAACAGGTGAATGGGCAGGCAAACGTGGGCCGTCCACAGCGTGGAGCGTGGCTCAGCCTTAGAAGGCAGGAATCCCCGACCTGGTGCCCCGTGGGAACAGCCGGACGCAGAAGGACAAATGCAGCAGGTCCGCTCCCGTGACGCCCCGGGGCAGTGGGACCCACAGACACAGGGAGGGAGCTGCTGTCTTGTGGGAACCAGTTTCCTCTTCGCCCGAGGACAAGTCCTGGAGACGGATGGTGGCCGATCACTTAGCAGCCCTGAACCGCAAAACTTCAAAAGGGTCGAGATCGCAGACGTGATGTTATGTGTTGTTTACCACAATAAAGGGAGGGGGGGGGAAAGAAATTCAAGAGGCAGAGAGTGGGAGGGGGGGCTGCGGACTGGGGGAGGGGGGCGGGAGGGAAGGGGTAGGGGGCACAGGTTGGGGCAGGGGCTGGGAGGGGGAGGGGGCTGGGGGAAGGGGGTTCGTGTGTAATGGGACAGAGTCCAATCTGGGAAGATGACCACGTTCTGGGGACGGACGGAGGGGATGGACAGAGGGCCGGCTGCACAACGGTGTGAACGCACGGACACCCCCAGACTATGCCCTTAAAAGCGGTGAAGACGGTAAATTTTGTTATGTGTATTTTACCACAACTAAAAATAATAATTTTTTAAAAAGTTAAGTAGAGACAGGGAAGGCATTACCCCAGGGAGGAGCTGAGCCCCCACCACGAGGATGACGATGTGGGCGCTCATAACTCCTCGTCCTGCGCAGAGACCAAGCGGACTGAGGACACTCTCAGTGCGACCCAGGAGGACAGTTTTAAAAGCAGACCCGAGGGGTGCCTGGTTGGCTCACTCCGTTGAGCATCCGAATCTTGATTACCGCTCAGGTCATGATTGCGGGGTCCTGGGATGGAGCCCCAAGTCCATGAGTCTGCTGGAGATTCTCTCCCTCTACCCCTCTTGCTTGGGTGCTCTCTCTCAAACAAATAAATAGAACCTTTAAAATAAACAAATAAAATAAAAACAGACCCGAACCCTGTCCTGAGCATTTTTAGCAGGCAAGGCGAGGCCTTGGAACCCACAGTGTGGTTTCCTTTTGACGTTTTTGTCCCATAAGCAGAAGCTTTGAGCTGCCAGGAGTGGAGCTTGGATTTTAAGAATCTGCCCCCTTCTCCGCCCACCCCGCCCCGTGTGACTGCATGTGACTGCAGCCTAGTTGTAGGGATTTTAAGTGAGCATTTTATTTTAGGGTAGGTTTAGACTTACACAGAAGCAGCAGAGATAATACAGAGGTCCCACATGCCTCCTCCCCACTTCCCTGTTCCTGACTTCCACTGGTTTGGTGCGTGGGTACAGCTCATCACTGAATACGGATATATTATCATTCACTGTAAGTGCACGCTTTGTTCAGATTTTCTTCTGTCTCAGGGCCCCACCGCGGACCCACCCCTTGGATACACACCCCATCACTGTGGGTTTATTTGGGGGGCGAGCACGTCCTTACTTTCTGGCACGGTGCGAGATGTTCCAGGCTCCTCGTGCATACCTCCCGCCCCCTTTGCAGGGTCAGCGTTTCTGCAAGGAGCTCTGGTCCCTCCCTGTGGGGTGCGGCGTTGGACACCCAGGTCTGGATGTGGGTGTGCTCACTGCCCTTGGGGAGTCACAGCTTTCAGACCTCTCAGCTGGTGAGCAGGGAAGTGGATGTGCGCACAAGGACCTGTGTGTGGACGCTTGTTTCCACAGGGACCCCTGTACTCATAGGAGCCTAACGTGAGTGCACTGTGACAACCCTTCAGCACGTGGGGCATGCCGGCGCCTCCCCCTGCTGCTCTGTAAGTCCTGCTCCAGCAGAGACCAGCCCGGCTCCTCGTCCACCCACCGGCTCCCCAACGCTGCATCCTGAGTTCAGAACTGCTACTGTGCTCCCGTGGGAAACGTCCTAGCCCTGCACTGTTCTTGGCGCGCCCGCAGGCCCTTTCTAGTGCTCAGTGTATCCCTTGAACTGAGACAGCACTTATGCCGAGCTGCCCACCTGCCCACGGATGCTCAATGGGCTTCCGTGTTCCGGCTCTTCTGAATGAGGCTTCCTGAAACATTCTCGTACAAGGTTTTTGGTGACTGTGGTAGGCAGATTCTAGGACTGGCCCTGATGATCTGGCCCTGGTGTCCCCTCCATCTCGGGCGTGGTGGGACTTGTGAGTGCCACCAGATATTACTTCTGCCATCAGGTTGCATCATGGGGCCAGAGGAGATCATCCAGGTGAGAATAATCTAATCACACGATTTTGTTAAAAGCAGAGGGTTTTCTCTGGTGGAGGTAGAGAGGAACTCTATTGCCGGCTTTAAATACAGGGGTGCATCTGCCAGGGAGTGAGGGTAGCCCTGGGAGCGGAGAGACAACCAGCAAGGAAATGGGGGCTCCTACAAAGCAAAACCCGGACTTGGGCAACAACCTGAACGAGTGTGGAAGCCGATTCTTCCCTGAGCCTCCGCTGAGCCCGACCCGGCCTTTGATTTCACTCTTGTGAGACCCACACCACACGGGACTTCTGACCCACAGAACCCCGAGCCGACCAGTGGGATTGCTCTAGACCGCCAAGCTTGTGGCAATTCGTTACACAGCAACAGATAACTGATAGAGCAACGTGTTTTCACTTTGGGATGCACACCTGGTGGTTGAATGGCGGGGGTTTAGGGCAGATGCACACTTAACTCAGGAAGAATCTCCCAAAGAGTCTCTGAGTGGTTGGATCATCTCACCCTCCCACTGGCAAAATCCGTGGGCTGCTGATGCTGCAGGTCACCACTAGTTGGTGCTGTTAGCCTGGACTTCAGCTGTTCCAGTGGGTCCATACTAGTGCCTCGCTGAGATTATCATGTGCATTACCCGGACGTCTGTAGATGCTGGGCACCTTTCTGTGAGTTATTGGCCATGTACCATTGGTACATCTCTTCTTGTGAAATGCTGATTCAAATATTTTTGCCCACTTAGGGCACCTGGGTGGCTCAGTCCGTTAAGCATCTGCTTTCAGCTCAGGTCATGATCTCAGGGTCCTGGGATCAAGTCTTGCATCGGGTTCCCTGCTCAGCAGGGAATCCGCTTCTCCCTCTGCCTCTGCTGCCACTCTCTCTCTGTCAAATAAATAAATAAAATCGTAAAAAAATATATCTTTGCCCGCTTAAAAAAATTGGGTTGTCTGTATTTTGTTTGTTGGTGCTCTTTACATGTTCCAAACACAAATCCTTTGTCAAAGATTGTGCTGTGAATATTCCCCCAGTTTTCTGATTTCCTATTCATTTTGCTAGTGGTATCTTTTGATGAGTAGAAAATTTTTACTTTGATGAGAACCAATTTATTGATTTCTTTTCTTGTATGGCTGGTGCTTTTGTGACCTGAAAGAAATCTTCACCTACCCTAAGCTTGAGAAGATTTTTTCTTATGTATTGTTTTTTTTTTTTTCTAGAAGGTTCTGGGTTTTATGTTCAGGCTTATGATCCACTTCAATTTCATTTTGGGGCAAAGAAGGAAATAAAAGTTGAGGCCCAATTTTTTTCTGTGTGGATATCCAGTGGTTCCAGCACCGTTTGTTTAAAAGATTTTCTTTCCCCACTGGGTTGACTTGGCATCTTGAAAATCAGTTGACCATGTGTTTGCCAGTCTGTTCCTGGAGTCCTCACTCTGTTTTCCATGAACCCATTCATCTGCCCTTCCGCCAGTACCATGCTCTCTTGACAACCATTGCTTGGTGGTCTTTATGATGTAGGTCCTTCAACTTTGTCTACTTTTTCAAAATTCTCTCAGCTGTTCCAAATTTTCTGCAATTCCAATTCAAATTACAATCATCTCATCAAACATTTTTTAAAATTAATTTATTTATTTTAGAGAGAGAAAGCGTGAGTTGGGGGAGGGACAGAGGGAGACAGAGAATCCCAAGCTGACTCCCTATGGAGAGTAGAGTCTGACATGGGGCCCGATCTCACAACCCCAAGATCACGACTGGAGCAGAAACCAAGAGTCAGATGCTCAACCGACTGAGCCACCCAGGTGCCTCTCTTTGAAAACTTTTTAAAAGCCTGATGAGATTTTGATAGAATTTGCAGTGAGTCTACACATAATTTCAGAAAGAATCAGTCTCTTAGAAATACCAAGTTTTCTAATCTCTCTGAGATCTTGGGCCTTCCGTAGTTTCTCTCAGCAAAGTTTCCTATTTGAATTCTTCTGTTTTTTTTCCTCATTATTTTAGTTCCTATGTATTTGACGTCTTGATGTTATTGTAAAATTTTTAAAATGTCACTTTCCAGTGCTTCATTATTAGCCAATAGAAATGTAATTCATTTTTCTAAATTGACCCTTTGCCCCCCACCTTGCTAGTTTGTCTTCTTCTGTCAGCTGCTTTTGTGATTTTAGAAGGATCTACCTATAGGATCATGTCTTCTATCTGCTGTTCTTGCCTTCTCACCATGGCGAAGACCTCCCGTACTAGGTCGAACCGAGGTGGTGAGAGCGGACGTCCCCGCCTTGCTCCTGGCCTTGGGGGCAGCATCAGCTTCTCACCACGAAACAAGACTCTATCAGTTTTGTGTAGATGCTCTTATCAAATTGAGTAAGTTCCCTTCCCTTCCTAGTTTGCTAAGAGTTCTTACCATGCATGGTGTTGAATTTTGTCAAATGCTTTTACTCACCCATTGAGAACCTCCTATGGATTTTCTTCGTGAAGCCGTGAATATGGTGGGTTACACAGATTGGTTTTAGGACATTGAACCAACCTTGCATTCCTGGGAAAAACTCCCCTGGTTAAGGTGTAGAATCCTTTCTATAGCTTGTTTGATTAGATTTACTATTTTGTTAAAAGATTTCTCTGTTCGTGTATATGTGGGATATTGGTCCATAACTTTCTCTTCTTGTAATATCTTGTCTGATTTTGGTCTTGGGATATCGTGGCCTCATTATATTTCATTTTCTTTTAGAGTCTGTGTAGAATTGATATTTCTCCCATGAGTGTTTGGTTGCATTCACCAGTGAAGCATCTGGGCCAGGAATTTTCTTTGTGGCAAGATTTTAAATTATACATGGAATCTCTGTAATGGACATAGCACTGTTCTGATTATGTGTGCCCTCTGTGCCTGTTCTCATCATTTGTATCTTTCCAGGAGTTTTTCCCTTTCTGAGAAGGGAGCGTCAGGAGCTTGGGGAATGGATCCTGTGGGCAGGTGCAGGGGTGGGATGGGGAGGGCTCTGCAGGAATCGGATGTCAGATTTCTGGTGGTCTGGTTACTAATAATGTTGGATATTATTCCTGTAATGTCTGTAGGATGTAAGGTAATGCCCCCTCCTTCACTCCCGATATTGGCCATTTGTGTCCCCCTTGATCAGCCCAACTGAAAATTCATCAGCTTTGCTGATCTTTTCAAGTAACCAGCTTTCGGTTTCACTAACTTTCTCTACTGCTTGTGCATTTCGTATTTCATCCGTACCTGCTCTCATCCTTGCTCCTCCGTCTACTTCTTTGGGGTTGAATTTCTTCTTCCGCAGTCCTCAGTACGGTCTGCCCCCACCCCCAGGCTGAGTCCCCAGCGGGGGAAGGTCTGCGCTTTGCCCCAGTCCTGACTCTGAACCAGGCTTTCTCTGGAGAGGGGTCTCGGGTTCCCTTCCCCTTGCACGGGGCGGGGGGGCCCCGCGGGGCAGCCAGATGTGGAATCCAGGGTTCCCGGTCCCCCCTCAGGCTGCCAGAGCAAGGGGTCCCTGTCTCGCCAGGCTCTGCCCTCATCCAGACCTTGGGGTCTCCATACGCCACGTGGCTTCCACCCCCAGGGCAATCCTGGCAGGCCCTCTGGGATTGGGCAGCTGAATCTGAGCTGCCCGCCGTCAGGAGTTAGCGGGTTGGTGGTGGGGGAGTAGGGGATGGGTGGGCAGCTCTGGCCCAGAAATAGCAGTGTGTGTGTGTGTGCATGTGTGTGTGTGTATGTGCATGTGTGTGTATGTGCATGTGTGTATGCACGTATGTGTGTATGTGCATGTGTGTATGTGTGTATGTGCATGTGTGTATGTGCGTATGTGTGTGTGCGTGTGTGCATGTGCATGTATGTGCGTGTGTGCATGTGTGTGTGTATGTGTGTGTATGTGCATGTGTGTGTGTGTGTACATGTACCCAAAGCTCTCACGGGACTTCTCTGATCCATCCCACCTAGGCCCCTCCCCTCCGGAGCCCCTCCTCCAAGCCCCGCCCCTCCGGAGCCCCTCCCCTCCTGAAGCCCCCCTCCGGAGCCCCCTCCTAAGCCCCTCCCCAAGCCCCGCCCCTCCCGAAGCCCCTCCCCTCCCTTCCCGAAGTCCTCCCCTCCGGAGCCCCTCCCCCCAAGCCCTTCCCCTCTGGAGCCCCCCCAACTCCCCCTCAGGAGCCCCTTCCCCCAAGCCCCTCCCCTCCCGGAGCCCCTCCCCTCCTGAAGCCCTCCCCTCCGGAGCCCCTCCCCCAAGACCCTCCGGAGCCCCTCCCCCAAGCCCCGCCCCTCCCGGAGCCCCTCCCCTCTTGAAGTCCTCCCCTCCGGAGCTCCTCCCCCAAGCCCCTCCCCTCCGGAGCCCCTGCCCCAAGTCCCCCCTCCGGAGCCCCTCCCCCCAAGCCCCCCCTCCAGAGCCCCCACACAGGCATCAATGGTTGAGCAGGTGGAGCCCCAGCAGCATCCACTTGGCCCGGCAGGTGGCGTCAGGAGCTTGGGGAACAGATCCTGAGGGCAGGTGCAGGGGTGGGATAGGGGAGGGCTCTGCAGGAAGAGACTGGGGACTGGTTCCTCTGGACCGGGGGCTGAGCCCCAAGAGCTGGTCTGAAGTGTCGGGGCACTTCCAGGCCTCACTGAGCTGTTTTCAAGTCCCATAGTCTTTTATTAATCACCCTGGGGCGGGGCGGGGGGCTGGGGGGAGGCTGGCAGGGGCAGGGCCTGGTGACAAGGACTGAGGGTGCACCTGCCAGGTGAGAGGCTCAGACACCACCGAGTGGTCCCGCAATGGGGGACGGGGCACGGGACCTTCCCCTCCTCCAGGCTAGGGTAGGGGAGCAGTGGGACTCTGCCCAGCCAGGGAGGAGCAGGGCAGGGGAACCGGGAGGAGTCTGGGGTTTAGGGCTCAGGAGGGGAGGGCAGAGCAGGTGGGGGCCCCACTCTGCTGTGGCAGGCGGCTTTGTCCCTGGGGGAGGGATGTGGGGTGGGGGCCCTGGGGAGGAGGCCATGCTTTAGGGAGCCAACACTTGCCCTCCCCTCTCCAGGGCTGGAGCAAGGCAGTGGATCCGCTAGACTTCTCACCCTGGCGGCTGAGCTGAGACGCGCCACCCCCTCCCCCGCGGCCCCGGTGTAGATTCCCACCCATAGGCAGCCTGGGAGGGAGCCTGGCCAGGAGGGGGGAGTTTGGGGGTGTGGGAGCCCTGAGTAGGGAGGCCCCACAGGCTCGGGAGTGCTTGTGTTGTGTGACGGTGGGCGGGGTGGGCTACGCCCGTCCCGGCTGTCCCAGCCCAAACAAATCAGAGCAGCGGCATATGGCCAGCAGGGCCTTTGTTCGCCCAGAAAGAAGCTGCTGGAAAGCTTCCGAGGTCTCGTCCCAGGGGCCGGTCTCCTGGTCGTCCAGTCTGTGCTTAGGGTCAGGGATGCCACAGGTCCTGGTGCTGCCTGGGAAACTGAGGTACAGAGTAGGAAGCTGGTTAGGGCAGTGCCTGGGCTAGCCCCCAGAGTCCCCCAACAGGACGCGGGGAACCCCGCAACAGACAGCCTCGAACCAGGCACAGCCCCTCCCGGCCTGTCCGGCTCCCCAGGCACCTGTCAGTGAACCCACAGTGCCCCCATCTATCTGGGGTCTCCGGCCCTCTCCCACCTGTGTTCCTCTCCCCTGCAGGTGCAAAGCCGAGGGGAGGGGAGCCTGGGGGGGCCCTAGTTTTCTCATCTGTGAAACGGGATGGCAATTCCAGCTCAGGCTGTGCAAGGCCAGGCTCCTGCTGGGAAGTATTCTGGTTGGGGGCTCTCCCCGGGGTTAACGGGACAGAGAGCTACGGCCTCCAGGCCTGGGCAGCCCTGCCTTGGGGTCCTCGAGGGGCCGCTGGGTGCCTGTGGTCCCCTGAGTCCAGCGGGAGGCAGAGCAGGCAGCGGAACGTGGGAGCGCGGAGAGCGGCAGGTGTTGCCAGCCTGATGGATGGCGGTTTGACCAAGGGAGCAGGAGAGGGGGAGGGGAGGTGCTTGCACTGGGGGGATCCGGCGGGCTGCTGGTCCCTGGGCAGCCAGCCCCAGGAGGGCGGGCAGAGGGCGGGCAGAGCTCTGTGGCTGGGAAGCTTCAGTGCGGGGGGGGGGGGGGGGGGGGGGGGGGAGGGAACCGCCCTGCCCCCACCCTCACCCCATCTTCCTCCCGGAATGCTGGGCGAAGACCCCTCAAGCTGGGTAACTCCCGCCTTTCCCCCAGGGCCACAGATCCTTCTGTGGGCCATCAGAAACCTCCCTGGAGCCCATCTAGCCCAATGTTTCATTGTGTAGGTGGGGAAACTGAGGCCTGGGGCGAAGCCAGCCTCCTGATCTCTCTCTTTCCTGCTGGGACCCCCTGCCTCATGTCCCACACCCCGACGTCAGGTTTGTGACTTCAGCCTCCCAGCCTCACCTCACCCCCACCCCCACTTGTCCAGCAGCCTCCTGCTTAAGCCCCCTGCAACCCCTGTGTTCATCCCACACCCCCCACCCAACCCCAGCCCCAGAGGACGGCTCCCCGAGGCCCTGCCCTCACAGACCCCACCTCAGCCTCCTTACCTGGAGGCTGCCAGGACCCCCAGGCTCTGCCCACCTCTAGGAGCCCCTCTTGCCTCTTCCCCTCCCCCCTCCCTGGCTGGCTCCTCTCCAGTCTGTGTCACATCCTCTCAGCTGCTTCCCTGACCCCCAGCCCAGGTCAGGCCCCTCCTCTGGGCCCCTAAGTCCCCAGTGGCAGACTCCTCCATCAGGCCCAAGGACTAGGGCCCAAGAGACTTGCAGGGGCTCAGGGTAATCAGGAGAGGGGAGGGAGCGTCCCCTTCGGCTCAGGTCATGATCTCCGGGTCCTGGGATCGAGTCCCTCATCGGGCTCCCTGCTCAGCAGGGAGCCTGCTTCTCCGTCTCCCTCTGCTGCTCCCCCTGCTTGTGTTCTCTTGCTCTCTCTCTTTCTCTCTTTTTCTCTGTCAAATAAATAAGTAAAATCTAAAAAATAAATAAATAAAAAATAAAATCAGGTGAGGGGCCCCTGGGTGGCTCAGTCGGTTAAGTGTCTGGCTCTTGATGTCGGCTCAGGTCGTATCTCGTGGATGGTGAGCCTGAGTCCCAGCGTCTCCTGTCACTCTGCACTCAGTGGGGCGTCTGCTTGAAGATTCCTTCCCTCTGCCCCTCCACCCATTCTCTGTCTCTCTAAAATAAATAAATCTTTAAAATAAAATCAGGAGGAAAAAATGAAACATTTAGAACAAGAAAATGCTTTCACATATAATATTAATATATTTGTCTTTAGACCAATGCAGCCGTAAAATCTCATCTTCACTGTTTTTGGTTTTTACGGAGGTAGGAGCCCCGGAAGGCCAAGTCCCCGGGGCCACCCAGGTCTCGCTGCCGCCCTGGTCCTGGGCTGCCCAACCCCGCGCAGGCCACGCTGGCCACACTGGCGCCCTTACCTGGAACGGGCCTGCTTGCCCAGACCTGTGAGCCTGGCCCGAGCTCCACGTGGCGCCAGCTGGACCAGCGACAGCCGCGTGCGGGTCCAGCTGCCCCCCTGAGGCCCTGAGAGCGGTGAGCCTAGCAGGCGGCTCCCTGACTCCGTGTGGCTCCCTCAGGGCTAAAGCCTTTGAGCCGGGTCCCCTTGGCCTCCGGGAGCTCTGGGGGCCCAGGGAGGGCTTGAAGCGACCCAGAGGCCACGTAAACTGGGTGATGCTGATTAAACCCCAATAAACCCAGGAGGAAAAGCAGCCGGGGCATGGCTGGGTGCCGGCCTGCCGAGTGCGCCTCGGGGAGAGGGCAGGCCCACCTGCACTCACGCGCAGGGCTGGGGCAGCCTGTCAGGGGGAGATGGACGAGGGCCTGCTGGGCTCAGTCTCCCCACACCTCTGTGACGTGGGGCCCCAAGGACCCCATTTAACAGCTGGGGAAACAGGCCGCACAAGTTCCATGCAGCCCAGGCTCCCGGAACATTCCAGCGCCTTAGCCCCCAGAGCACACTGCCCACTTCGGCTGAGCTCGGAGCCCTGGACGAGCACTGAGCCGGGCTGGGCCCGGCCTCCTTCAGGGGCCGTGCTGGCGGCAGCCCAGGGGAAGGGGCCGGGACGGAGGGCCGGGGACAGAGGGCAGGCCAGGCCCTGGCCGCTGTGGGCGGGTTTTCCCAGCCTGCAGGTGTGGGCTGGGAACGCGCGGGGCGCAGCCATTTCTCAGGGCTTTCCTATGAGAAAGAGCCCCTCTGGCCGCGCCCTCGCCAACGCTATCGGAAGCCAACCTTGGAGCCGGGGAATGTCAACACCGCAGGCCACCACCTGGCATCTGGTGCCTGCGGGAGATCCCTCCAAGCCAAGATGCTCCTTGCTATTTGTCACGCCTCTGGGAGAAGCCGAGCAAATATTGTCAGCCCCTCCCCACAGCCCCTGTGACCTCTGCCGTGTTTGAACTCTCGATGGGCAAACAGGCAGCGATAAGGCACAGAGATTAGAGCCGCAAATAACAGCTTCTTTCCCCCAAGCGCAGGATTCCCAGCCTGGACCCCAGGAGGCCCAGGGAGCTGGAGCTGGTGGCTGCAGGGACCTAAGAGCCCAGGCTGACCCCCCCCCCCCCCCCCCCCCCCCCCCCCGCCCAGGGACCGGGACTTCCCAGCGGGGGGTGTCTGGTTGCATCTCCCTCCCCCGAAGGCACCCCACCCACCCCAGGCAGCCCTGCTCCACAGCAGGTGTCTTCGGGCCCTGGCTGAGGTCTGTCTCCCTCAAGCAGGGCTTCGTCACACGGACTGGGATCACGTGATGTGCACATTCACAAAGCGCTGACCCTGTCCCTGACCCAGGTTCCTCTCCCACAGAGTGGGGAGGGCACTCTCCACCTTTCAGTGCCGGCTGGGAAGACAGCCTGGTGGAGGGGACATGCTGACACACAGTGAATGCTTAGCAAACAGCGGGTTCCACCAGGGTGACCAAGCCTCCCACCTGCACACCAGCCAGCCCTGGCTCCCTCCGCACCCCGCCCCTGCACTCTGGTCTCCCCTCTGCGCCCCACTCTAGCTGGCCTGAGTCCCCTCTGAAAGTGCAGGACCAGGAGGGAACACACACCCAGCAGACTAGACTGTCACCTTCCAGATGCTAGGGCTTGGCCTCTGCTAATGCAGCCCAGGGAGGTCTCGGCCTGGGGGTGAGAACACAAAGAGCCAGCGATGGGGGGCAAAGGAGCAGTTGACATCTGCAGACATGGGGCTGGAGCTCCGTTTGGAGCCAGGGTCCGTCTGTACCTGGGAACAGGAGCCAGTCTGCTGGGAGTCAGGGCTCAGTCCACAGCTGGGATTAAGGATCAGTCTATGACTTGGATCAGGACTCAGCTCAGGCCGAGGTCGGGGCTCAGTCTGTGACTGGGGTGATGAGTCAAATTGTAACTGGGATCAGGAATCAGCCCATGGCTGTGGTCGAAGGTCAGTCTGTTCCTGGGGTGACAACGCAGTATGTGGCTGGGGTCGGGTCTCGGCCTGGGATCAGTCTGTGCCCCCAGCGGCTCTTGTCGAGCGGCTGTAGCCGCGCTTTGCTTCCTCTTTGGGTCAGAGCATTCTCGGCTGGCGCCCAGCAGCTGATTCCCGGGGGAGAAGCCCGTTCCTGCTAGTCACATTCCCACGCCTGCCTGGGGAGTTGCCGGAGAGCAGTGGGGTGTCGAGGGGCTGCCTCCCAGGGGACCCGCATCTCACCCTCCCCAGCCTCTGACAGCAGCCCAAGACTCTTACAGAAGCAGCTCCTAGCCTGTGGGGTCCCTTTCCCAGAGCCCCGCTCCCTGGTGCCCACCTTCCTGCCCAGTGAGGGGGCAGACGAGATGGAGCACAATGGGAGCCTGAATACCAAGGCCAGAATGGCCAAGTGCTTCCCCAGGGGGCTCAACCTGGCTCATGAAGGCAGCTGTGGGCCTGCAGCTCCCCAGGCCTCAGTTTCCCCATATGATACCAGAACGGGGAGGATCTGTCTACTGCGCCCCTCCAGTCTGTCCCATATACCACTACACCAAATCCAACAGGCCAGGGGCTCACAGGGGCTGCCACTGGCCTGGGTCCCCACTAGCCCTGCAGGGGTGGTGCCCAGAGAGGAGCCTGTTGGTCTTTAAAACCGCAGACCCACCCCAGGACCTGGTGGGATGCACAGAGACCTACGGGCCATCCTGACCTCGAGTGCAATGGATTTGCTCAGGGATCACGGTCTCTCACCAGAAGGGTCGGCTGCTTCCAAAGGACTGGCTGGTGACTGGGGCAGGGGTCCCATTGGTGGGGTCAAATCCACCAGCTCTGGCCAGACAGATCCCATGTCTCGGCCTGGGGTTGGATGAGGCCCAGGAATTGGGGGCTACAGGCCTCTGTCCCCCCAGCCCATCAGAAAGGGGCCCTAGGGTTTCCTAACTTTCTGTCCCAAAGGCAAAGCCAGGATGCCAGGAGGATGAAGGCCTTATGCATGTGGTTTTCTTGTTGGAGCGTCCCCACAGCATGGGGTGGCGACCCCAGCATCCCGCTCTCTGGAGGGGAACTCTGAGGTCAGCAAGGTGAGCACAGTGCAGGCTCTGAGGAGGTGCTGAGCCGGGTGCTTACATCACCCCGTGTAGGTGCCCCACTAGCCTTGATGAGCCTCAATTTTAAAGGGGAGAAATTGAGGCCCAGAGAGGGGCAGGGCCTTGGCCTGTGTCCCCGGATCCAATCTCAGAAGGCTGGGAACCACTCTCTCCCCTCCCGGGCTCGAGGGGGTGGGTGTCAGGGCGGGCCGGGACGCGTGCCCGCGGGGGCTGGCCCAGGCAGCTGCTCAGCTGGTGTTGCAAGCCGGGCCCCCCCCCAACCCCGCCGCCCCAGGCCGCGTCTGGACTTGCATCGGCCCCTGCCCCCGGGCCCAGAGGAAAGCCTCGCCCACCTTCCTGGGATCAGGAGGACAAGTCCCAGCCTGGCCCGCTCCCCCTTGCCAGATCCGAGCGTGAGAAAATCCTGAACTGAGGAGGCCGGTGTGGCAGGTGGCCGGGGTGGGAGTACCAGCAAGCCCCCACTCTCCTCGTGCCCAGAGGAGGCCAGCCCCAGCCCTGGCCCTTCCTGGAGCTGGCCTGGAGACACCACTGCCGTCTCGGGCCCCTCCAGACCTGGCCCTGGCTGCAGCTCCCCCAGCGCCCCCTCCACCCCTAAGCAGCAAGGAGCTGCATTCAGCAGGCGCTCAGCTCGTGTCTCCCCCGGGAGGCTGAGCCGGGCAGCTCGGCCAGCGAGGGTCTGCAGAGAGCATTTCCCCCCTGGTCAGGGTCACTGAAGTCTGAGCTGTGCTGGCCCTTGGGGCCAGGTGTGCGGGCCTGAGAGGCACCAGAGCCCCTCGAGAGCCCCCATCCCCAACAGGAGGGGAGGACAGAGGGCCACTGGCTCCTCGGTGGTCTCTCGGGGCCTGGGGGCACTGAGGTCTGGTCTCTGTGTCCTGTGAGTGATGCTGGGTCCTGTATGCATCCCTGGTTTGCTGGAGACAAGGAGGGAGGGAGGAAGAGGGGGCCCAGAGCCAGGTGGGTGTGACATATGGGTGGGCACCTCCCTGAATGCTGACCCCTGAGGGGGCATGAGCCGGCAGGGGGATAGGAGTGCTGTCCTCGGAGCTGCCAGCTGCAGAGGCCCTGCCCGGGCAAGTGCCCGCTCTCTGAGCTGCCTGGGAGGATGGGCTGGGCAGGCCCGAGAGCCCAGTGGGATCAGTGAGCGCGGCTGCCTCATAGCGGGACCCTGGCCAAGGGCCTCCCGTGTCTCCTGGGCTTCAAATGTCTCGAGAGCCCAGCTAAGCCCCCCAGAGGCCCCTCAGGACTCCCGCAACCCCGGGGGAGACACGGGCTCTAGCCAGGAACCCCAGGGGGCTCCCGGGAAGAAGTGGTCCATGTCCTGCTTCCCAAAGGCCAGCATGACTCGGCGTGGAGCCCGAGCAGCTGCAGGAGCGGAGACGTCCCCGAGGGACGGGGCAGGCCATATACCTGTGGCTGGGCAGGCACCTTCCCGGTTAGGGCGTGGGGATGCCCAGGCCCCTGTACGGAAAGCCTGGGCTCTGTTCCCCCCAGGATGGTGGGAGGGGGCCTTGGGGACCCAGGCCAGGGGCTGTCCTCAGTGCCTTGGATGTGCTGGGCCCTGCCCAGAGGCCCAGCTCACTCAGCACCGCAGTCCGGCGGGGGGGGCGGGGGAGCGATGTCCCAGGGGTTGCAGAGCCAGCATGACCTAGCCGCCTGGAAAGTGAGACTCCGGCTGAGAGCGTGGTGGGTGGGCGTGGGGGAGGGCGAGGAGCCATGCAGGATGAGGCTGCGGGGAGCAGCAGGTGTGGGTGGGTGAGTGGGTGTTGGGGGCCGCAGAGGACTCGGGCTGCCACGCCGGGTTTAAGCCGCTCTAGAAAGCGCCGTAGGAAGATGCCTCCTGCAGACAGGCATCTGCACAAACAGCCTGCAGTCCTGTGAGCAGCGCCCGACCCGCACAATCACACAGGGCAGCGCTGCCCGGTTCAGTGTGGACAGCAGCCCCGGGCTCTGGTCCTGGCGAGCAGAGATGGCTGGCCTCTGGAGGGCTTCTGGCCGCAGGGCCAGCCTCCTCCCCTGAGCCCACCTGGGAGACCCTGCCCCAGCAGCTTCCCCACAGGCAGGAGGCCCGTGGCTTGTTTAATCTCCGTCACCACGGTTCCTTCGCCACCTGTGGCAGAGGAAGGAAGGCCCCTGTCACCAGCCCCACCTGCGGTGGCCACTTCTGGGAACAGGAAGCCAGGGGCAGCAGGCCACCTGCCCCTCCACCCGGGAGGAGGAGGAAGGGGCAGGGAGGCTGGGCCTGGGGCTAGAAGGTCCTGGGGGCCCCCAACACCCACTCACCCACCCACACCTGCTGCTTCTCCCCGGCTCTGATCACACCTGTCCTGGGCAAGCCTCCTGGACATGCCCGGGCAGAACCCACCATGTCCCCTTGGCCTCTAGGGTCCCGCTCCCAGGAGACGAACGGGAGGTGGGTCCCGAATGTGAGGGGTCGGTGCCAGAGGGCAGGAGTACAGCTTGCCCCCTCCCCTGTGGCTGGGGGCACGCGCCGAGACATCTGACGGGGTTCTTGGGCAGATGTCCGAGGCACAGTTGGGGAGGCTGAGGTGTGGGAGCAGGCTGGTTCAGATCCAGACCCCTTCCTTCACACCCCTACCCGCCGGCGGGACAAGGCCTTTGTGGGGACGCAGGGGCACTGAGCCGTGGGTCTCCATGGGGTCGTGTGCTCCCCCGCCCCCCGCTGACCCCGGAGACGGGGCAGTAGGGGGCACGGTGGGGCCTGAGCTGGGACTCGGGATGCTGCCACAGCACCCATTCGGGTGCCGTGAGGGCAACAGGGAGGCTGGCAGGAAGGTGGACCCGGGCTCCATGTGGGAAGAGGGGCTTTCTGGGATCCTCCCCACCAGGGGGCCAGCCCTGCTCTGCTCTCTCGAAGCCCAGGCCAGGCCCCGGGGCTCGTAGTGGGCGTGGAACAGGTGTCACCTTGCCCCTCCCCAGCCGCAAGTCACACGCGGGGCCCAGCACAGAGGAGGAGGCAGCGCCGCGGGCACCAGCTCGAGGGGGCGGCCCCAGGCAGAGCCGTGCAGCCGGGAGCCCCGGGCGGGGCCAGTGACGTGGGAGGGGGCCTGTCCCCCTCTACCCTGCAGCTCCCTCCCAAGTAGAGAGAGAGCCCAGCCAGCCCTGCAGAGGAGGCAGCCAGCATGGCCATGGCCTGAGCCAGGGGCCCGGGAGGAGGGCGCTCCGGGCAGGGACCCAGAGACCAAGCTCTAGTCTGGGCCCTGCTCAAATACCCCTGTGGCCGCCGGCAACCCCCTTCCCTTCTCTGGTCTCTCCAACAGACGCCCAAGCTCAGCCCCATAGCCCTTGCTCTGCTGACCCACTCCGAGAAGCCCCTGGCCTCCTCCCGGCACCCACAGCCCTTCTCCGCAGCGCGGCCGCGCCTCTCCCCTGGCTGGGAGCCGGCCCTGCGGCAGCGTTCCCAGCCTATCTGTGCTTGGGGCAGCTATCTCCGGCCGGGCGAGGCTGCCCTAGATAGCGGGCACCGGGCGGGCTGGGAACGCCTCGGGCACCCCCGCCCCCGGGCCCGGCCTGGGCCTGGTGAGGTCACGCTGGCAACGGCCCCTGATAACTCGCTGGGCTGGGGGCTCTGGGCTCTGTATCCAGCGCCCTGTCAGGGGAGCCTAGATAACCAGGTCTCCGGCGGCCCCTCCCACGCCGCCCAGACCCAACTTGGCCTGGGCTGTCCTCTGGGGGGTGCCGGGGGCATCTTGACTTCCCAGGGCAAAGCCTGAGGAGGGTCCAGCCGGCCGGGCACCCTGGGAGGGGCAGTGGCCCACCACAGCGTGTTACTGGTACGACCAGGGCAGGACCTGGGGCAGCCCAGGCCGCCTCTGGGCACCAGCTGGGCGGAACTGGGCCCATCTTCATCTCCCAGCCTTTGTGCCATGGCCCCCTCGGCCTGACCTCTCCTGGTTCCACCCAGAACCTTGCCTGACCCCTTCCCAGCTCCCCTTTTCTAACAGGAGCCCTGAGCGCAACCCCGGCCACGGGCATGGCCCAGGGCTGCTGTGTGGCCCTGGCCTTGTCTCGGACACTCTCTGTGCCTCTGTGGGTGGACCCCTTCATGACCCCCGTGTACACAAGAGGAAACGGTTTTGCTGCAGCCTTTGGGCCGGGACTCGAACCCAGGATGGCTCTAAGACCAGAGCCCGGCTCCACTCGAGGGCCAGACTCTTGCTCTGTGCTGGGGGATCAAGGCACAGAGGGCAGCATGATGTAGGCAGGCCTCTCTCAGAAGGCGGACAGTGGCAGCACATGGATGAGCGGGGAGAAAGGCCTAGCCCCTCGGAACCCAGGGCAGGGGGCACTGAAGCTGGGGCAGGCACGGGCCTCGGCAGCCAGAGGGCCGAAGGGGCTGGGATCCCAGGGGCCCCAGCTGGGCGAGGGTGACCTGTGGTCGCCGGGGTTCAGGCCGCCTCCTGGGTGACCCCTGGGCTTGCTCGTGGCGTGCAGCCGCAGGAGGCCAGTTTTCCGGATCCCATTCATTGCACAAGCTCGTGAGATCGCAGACACGAAGGACCGCATTGCACCAGCCCAGCTTCCTCTTTGCTTTGCTGACGCCTTGCGGGGAGCGAGCAGAGACCCAGCTCTCCCAGCCTGGCCCGGGCAGGGTGCGTGCCTCCGACCGCTCCACCTCGCGAGCCCTTGGCAAGGCCCCGAGGCTGCTCCCGGGCCCTGTGACACAGGCCAGGGGGAATCCACAGCAGCAGCCAGCCTCAGGCTGCCCGGGGCTCAGCCTCTAGGGTCCCTGCACTCACTGGAACACAATGGCTCCCGGGTCCCTTTGGCACAGAGAGTAGCAGAGGCGTACCCAGGGGGAGGACGCTCTTGTGCCTTCTTGTCCATGAGCTCACCTGCTCCTTTCTATAAAAGGCCCATGCAGCAAATGGGACAAGCCTCTTTTCCCATCTGGCAGGGGAGATAACTAAGGCCCAGAGAAATGGCTAGCCTCCAAGCGCCCCTGAAATTCCTCCTCCTCCAGGAAGTCCTCTAGGACTACTCCACCTAGAAGGGGGTCTCAGCCTCTCCAGAAGGGGAGTCCTGTCCTAGCTGTTGCCTCCCTTCAGCTCACAGCCACCCTGAGCCCTTCCCCACCCAGCAGTGGTCCCTTTTGGGCAGTCTGGCTTTCCCCTGTCTTCCTCCACTGGACTTGGGGAACATGAGGCCCTCCCTAAATATTCGCTCATCTCCTGAGCTTCTTCACCGGTAGAAGGGGTGAGGACGCCGGAGATGACACAGGGCCGTCAGAGCCCGGGTTGCTCCCGTTGCTGGGTCAGCGTGCAGGTGGAGGCCTCTGGCCTGGGAGCCGGACCTCGTGGCCCCGCACGTGGGCTCTGAGTCCTGGAGGGGGGGTCACCTGGTGAGGGCCTGCCATAGAAGCCGGATGGGCAGCACCGTGGAGAGGTGTCCTGCCAGCAACTAAAGGTGCCTGATCACGGCACAGGCTGGCGGCTAGACAAACCGGCAGCCAGGGAGGCAGGAAGAGAGGAAGCCGAGATCCCGAGCCCACGCCGCCGCCCCCGCCCCCGCCCCTCCCCGCCGGTTCCCACGGAGCCTGGCTGCCCCGGACGTGGGGCCTGCTTTCCATTTTACGGCAGCTCCTACACATCTTGCCTGACAATAAATCTGAGTTCACAGCATCCTTTCCTTTGAAAGCACGAATCCCTGTTCAGACCAGACCCTCTCCCACGCCTCTCCCCGCCGTAATGAGCCGGGCAGACCAGTACCCCTTGCTCTCTGTCCTCTGGCCACCCCGCCTGCAAGCCCTCCCAGTCCTGGGCGCATTGCCTGGGGCCGGGCAGGCCTGGGCCTCCCTCTCCTTTCTCCGCTTCGGCTGGTGGGGAGTTTATTGCCCTGAAATGCCGGTTCTCCGCCTAGCCCGGCTTGGCTGGCGCTGCACCTGTCTGCGGTCCTGGACCTGCTCAGCCCCCATCCAGGGAGCCCCCGGGACAGCTGACCACCCGGTCCAGGCTCAGATGCCAGCTCTTCTGGGGAGACTCCTGGTCACCCTAACCCAGCAACTGCCCTGCAGATGCTCCCGACGGAGGGCCTCTTCTTCTCCACCATCTCCTTCTTTCAACAGCTGCTCCGGCTCACAGGGATCTCAGGACCAGAGGGGCAGGCGCACTCAAGTCCCCCAGCAGAGAGGGCCGCCTCTCCCCAGCGCCCCTTTCTCGCCCAATGCCTCCGTGAAGCACTGAGACTCACACCAAAGCCCCACGCCCCCCTGCCCCCAAGCTCCCTGACGGCCGGCGCTGGGCCGTGAGCTCCTCCCCACACCCTGCAGCTTGTCCACACAGCGGGCCCATGGCAGCACGCATCCCCGGCAGACTGAGGACTCCTCAGCGCGGCAACCTGTGGCCGCCCCTCCCAGTGACCCCACCCCTGAACCCTGGGCTTGTCAAGTCCTCCAAGCAGCTGCCTTGTCCCCTCCCTCGGGGGGCTCAGGAACCACCTGTCCCGGCACGTTCAGCTCCATCCCTCCCCGCCCGAAGCCCACCCCTCCTGGAGGAGACCCCCTGGGCCCCGTGGTCCTGGTGCCTGCTCAAGACGCTGACCCCTCCATCTGCACCAGCGGCTCCCCTCCACTGGAGGACTCCACTCCAGAAGGCCGCGAAGACCCATGGCCACGAGAGGCAAGTCCACTCTCTGCCGTGGGTACCACCCTGAGCTCAGAGCCACACACTCCACCACGTCTGGCCTCCCCACTCGGGGATTTGTGTCTCCCGGGCCTGCCTGGGCCCAGAGCCCATTGGACCCCAAGGCTGACCCCTGCCTCCAAATCCTATCACTCTCCCTGCTCCTCCACACCCTCCTGGTGGCCCAGAGCTGCGGGGTCTCTCCCCCTACCCCCAACAGCCTGAGGGTCTCCCCAGGCCACCATCTCTGGCCACGGCTTAAACCCCGGCCATGGTGACAAACCCTGGCCAGGGCCAGGACAGGGCAGGCTGGAGTCCGGGCTGCGGTGGGGAGGAGTGGGCCCGAGGCCCCAGCTCCTGATCCCACCCCCAGGCCGCTCCCCAACAGCCGGGAGTGGGGTCAAGCAGTCTCCTCCCCCGTGGCCCTGCGGCGTGTTTGCACAGCTGGAAGGGCCAGAGCTGGCCTGTGACCGGGCGGCTTCGGCTTTACTTGGTCTTCCTGGAGGCCAGCCTGGGAGGAGACCAGAGCAGAGTCGGGGAGGGATAGCTCAGCTGCAGGGAGGAGGAAGGGAGGGGGCTCTGGAATTTGCTGTCGGCGGGGGGTCTCGCAGAACTCACTTCCCTGGCCTGCAGGAAGATGGTGGGGAAAGCGATGTTTCTGTGACCCCAGAAAGCAAAGCCCCCCGATATCCTTCCCATCGCCGTCCCCTCTGGCGGGAGAGCCAGGGATGGGCACAGGTGCGATGCAGAAACTCCCGCCCTGGGCCCCCCACCCCCCGCGGCTGGGTCTCTGGGAAGCAGGGGAGGGGTGGGTGCACTCAGGGGCACCGGGAAGAGGTGTGCGACCCGCAGCCAGGACCAGGATACACGTGTACCTGGGGTGGTGAGGCAAGCAGAGGTCAGTCTGCTGGGGAAATGCTCAGTCTGAGCTGCTGGGGAAATGCTCAGTATCCCGCCGGCGCGCTGAGAGCTCCCTGACGGCTCTAGCCATCGGTACTTTGCCTTTCCCGCCCCGTGCTCTCAGATCCCAAAGTGCCATGGACACAGAGGCAGGACAGAGTGAGGGCCAGGATGAGGCTGCCCCAGGCCAGAGGGCATGTTCCCGGGCCGGGGTGGGGGCGAGAGGGGGGCAAGGGCTCAGAAGTAGGGATGGAGGAGGGTGCACAGGGGGAGTCTGCCGCAGGGCAGGTGTGGGGGGCCTGGAGTGCCGGGAAATCGAGGCCCTGGGCGGCTCTGGTCCCCAGAGTTGACAGAGGCCTGGGCTCCGCCCTGCTGGCCCCTGAATTTCAGGCTGGGAAGTGGTCTAGCTCAGCCACGGGGCCTCGCTTCTGGGCTTTGTCTGCTCTGACCGCAGGGCCCCCCACCAGCTGATCCCTTTGGGAAGGCCCCCCCCCCGCCCCCCCCCCGGGCCTGCCACTCCTGCAGATCCATCCACTGCTGCTGGGCAGGCCCGCCTACCACGGAGTTCCTCGAGGCCTGGGTGCAGAAAGCTCTCGGTCAACTCTGAGGTCATGCGTGAATGGCCTCTTGCACTATGGTCCAAACTGAGGCCCAGTGGTCAGCTGGCCGGACAGGAGGCGGCCACTTCCTGGGCTGGCTGGTGACTCACAGGCTCGTTTCTGGGAAAACTCCCACCCACCCCCCACCAGATCCGGATGGCGTGGAGCTCGGCCGAGTGGGGGCTAGCTGTGGGAAGTGTGGTTATAATTAGGGGCTGGGGTCTGGGGGAGGAGAAGGGGGCCCAGGGGAGGGACCAGATGCCTCCTGGCCTCCTGGGCCGTTGGGCTGGGCTCTCTGAGCCTCCAGGCTGAGGCCACACTGCCCTGGACCACCCTAGCTCGACACACTGGCCTTTCCTGCTGAGTCAGGGCCTGACGTGCCCGGGAGGGCCACATCGGGTTTGCCTGAGCCCCTCCCCAGGCCCTCCTAGTGATAAGAACCCTCCCACTTGGGGGCTCAGGCCCTGCACACAGCATCGCCAATGCCCAGGATAACCCATGGGACTGGCAACCCTGGGGTCCCACGGCTTGGGGGTGCCGAGAAGCAGCAGAGCTGGGCTCTGGCCAGATCTGAGTGTCCAGAGGAAACAGGCCACTCCTAAATGGGTCTGGGTTGAGGGTCCCTCCCCACCAGGCTTCCAGGCCAGAGTCCAAATGCCATTTGCTCAGCAGGTCCCTGCAAAAACATCCTTCTGGAAGGTTCTGAGAAGGGCAGGACAGGAGGAGGCCTCTGGCCGGGTCAGGAGCAGGGCCCCGGGGCCTCCTGAACAAACACCATACCACCTGCGGCGAACGGGAGCCGGGCCCTGGGCTGTCCCCCTCCCAAGCCCATCTGGCCTCCCACAGCCACCCCACCCTAGCCCACCGTAGGGAAGGCCGTGGTGATGGAGAGGACACACGCCCACGCCTGCATGAGCAGCCAGGGCTGGCACCCTGCCTGGCTGGGACCGAGCAAAGCTTTTATTTGTTGGAACAGCATCACTGAGATGTAATTCGCATGCCATACAATTTCTCATTTAAAGCATACAATTCAGTGATTTCTAGGGTGTTCATAAATACGGGCAAGCACCGCCACAATCAATTCTAGAACATTTTCATCAGCTTGGGGAAATTGTATCCTTTACCGTCCCCCCCGGCCCAGCCTCCAGAGCCGCTCGGCTACTTTCTGTGTCTGCGGATCCCCTGCTCTGGACATGGCATGTGATGTGCCCTTCTGTGAGTGGTTCTTTCACTCAACATAATGCCCTCCGGGGTCGTCCCTTCCCTAGCCGAATCGTAGTCCAGTACACGGATGCACCGGGTTTTAATCATCCCTTCTGTTGATGGACGCGGCGGCTGGGACGGGCGGCTGCGCTCGTGGGTTCTCACCTCTCTGGGGCGCACGCGGGCCTCGGAGGGGCAGGGCTGGGCCATGCAGCAGCCGCGCCTGATCGCCGCCACCAGCAGGGTCTGAGGGCTAGCTCGCCAGCACCCTGGACGACCGAGCCTCCTCCCTCCACGCTGGGGCCGTCGCCCTGGGGGCCAGGTGTGGGTGTGAGCGCCCACCCTGGACCCACCGCATTGGACGGCCCAGGGATGAGCCTTGGGAGGCAGGAAGGCCAGCTCCCTGTCTCACAGGAGCATGCTGGGCTCGGAGAGAGGGCCAGCTCCCAGCTTCGGTTGGGGGCGCCGGCCGCCGGTCCCGTCTCCTCACTGGTCAGTGTTCTCCCGATTCTGGGGGCTGTGGCATGAGGTGGGGGAGTTCTGGCCCCTCCCTCCGTACCCGAGCCCCACGTTGCACCTGCCCAGGGTTCCAGTTGGCTACTGGGTCTGGGGCTAAAAAATCTATAACCAAACATTCTGGCATGAGATTCTGGAGGGTTCCAGAGGCCTCCAGGGCTCCTTAAGTCAGAACATGAGTGGCCACCCAGCTGTGGCCCGTGGCCATCTGGGCTCACCCCCACTGGGCTCCCGTGGACGCACACAGGACTCAGCACTCCCCCCCATCCCCTCAATGCATTCTTTTGGCCTGGACCCTCCAGTCCCTCTGGAGCCCCCTTACCGCCCGTTCACACCCAGCTCTGGTCCCTGGTAGCCACCTGCCCAGCTCAGGCTGGGGGAAAGACCAGGACACTGTGCTCACCAGTGTCCCGGCCCCACAGACGCTCCGGGAGCACAGGCCTCGTTACACGGTGCTGGGTGCCGTTTGCCCCCTCGGATGCCCAGAGCCCAGCTCTGCTCTTCGTCCTGAGGCCCTTCCTCACACAAAGGCATTTTTATTTCTGAACTCTTGGCATGGAGCCCACAGCCTGTGGGCAGGGTCAAAGAGCAGCACCCCACTGACCAGCTGACCCTCGAGCAGGCCAGTCACGCTGGGCGTCGTGGTCCCCCCCCCGCCCTGCCGGCCCCCAGCAGCTCAGCCCACCCCGAGGTCTCTGTGACCAGAGGGATTTCCTGCTGGAGCAGGAGGGGCCATGGGAAGCCAGAGACCAGCCCCAAGGACTAGGAGCGAGAGTCTGGCTGGCCCCGTGGGCTAACTGACCACCGCCCCGCTGCCTGCCCCCTGTCCTCGCACAACGCTGGGGGCGGGCATGCCATCCCCACTTACAGGTAGGGAAACTGAGGCTGTCAGAGCAAGGTGGTTGTGTGGCCCCAAACCGACACTTGGTGTACTTGCTGGCCCTGACGGTGTTGGTGGGTGCCGGAGCTCGGGGCTCCCGCGTCCCCAGCATGGCCCCCCCGCTAGAGCCCCCCAGGCATGGCTGAGCAGCTGCCTGTGAACACTCGGGCAGGACCATTCTGTGCACTGGCTGCCCAGAAACTGCCCTCCTTGCCCCTGGCTGTCCGCAGGGCTGTGGCAGGTGGCCAGATGATCATGCCAGGCCTCGGGGTCCCCCATGCCAGCCGAGCCTTCTGGCGGGTTCGGGCTCACGGTGACGCTCTGCCCGAAGCTGCCGGTCGGGTCCGGGGTCTCCAGTTCCTCCAGGGAGGACTCGTGAGGCAGCCGCCGCTGAGCAGCATCTCGGGACGGCCAGGGCAGACGAAAACCCCAAAGGGCATCCGTTCCTCCCCAGGCCGAGACCAGGGCCACCTGGGACCCCGTGCGTGGGGGCACCTGACTGCCTGGTGGTCTGGAGCCCTCTGTGCCCCACACCCAGAGCTCCACGGGGACAGGGTGCCCGGTCCCCTCCATGCCCCCAGCACCTCACACAGACCCGATAAAGCAGATGCCCAGAAGAGATTTGCCAAAGGAAGGGGCCAAGACCCCCCACCCTCTGGGCCAGGCCATGGGGTCCTGCAGTGCTCCTGGAGAGGCCGCTCCCCACACGGTCATCCCCAGCCCCGGGCCAGCCCAGGTTCAAGGGACCCTCGGCGGTGGGCACACAGCTCCCAGTGTGGTTGGTGAAAGCAGCCCCACAAAGCAAGGCCCCTTGAGAGGGGAGGAGGAGCCAAGAAAGGGCAGGCGGTGGGCATTTGGGGCCCTTGCTTGCCGAGGAAGGTGACCCGGGCAGCAGGTGGCTGGGGCAAGCCTGCAGGGTGGGGCCCTGGCGTTCTGGGCATTTCCCTGGAATGTCCTTGAGGGGCAGCTGCAGGGAGGGACTGGGCCGGGCTGGCCTGTGCGTGGCTCCTGGGCCTGCCTGCTGGTACCCCCCCAACTTGGCCCTGCCTGGGATGTCTCGGGTTCCCAGGACGGGGCTGGGAATGGGCTCCATCCAAGGCCAGGGGGCCCTGCCCCTCCCCAGATCCCCTCCTCAGAGCACGGGCAGCTTCGGGCCTGTTTCTCCATCACCATAGCTGTGCACGCTGCCCAGAGCAGCCCAAGGGGAAGGGGGGCCATGGAGGAGCTCCGCGGGAGGCTGGGGGCCAGGGGAGGGGGAGCGGCGCGGGGGGAGGCCCTGACCACACGCACCATTTGCTGAGGCTGCCCAGCTGTGCCGGGCCTCACCCCTGAGAGGAGAGTCTCAGCCCATTTGCTGTTGTCCCCCCACTGAGCCCCTGTGGCTTCTGTTTCCTCAGGGAGTGGGGCCAGCGCCAGAGAGGGAGGGAGGGAGGGGTGCCCAGGAACATCCAGAGACAGGGACGGAAGCACAGAAAATGCTGAAAGGGCCAGCCAGCCCCAAGAAGGCAGCCGCCGAGGGGGGTCCCGCCAGGCCTACTGCTCTTCGGCCTCCTGCCACAGGGACAGGTGAATGGGGAGAGCACCAGCACCGCTCCAGTGCCCAGGCTGCGACGAGGATCCCTCTGAAGTCAGGATCCGACGCTCGCTCAGGGTTTTACGTGAGCGCTGGAAGAAGCAGCTGATTTCGAAGCCTCAGTGTAAAATGGAGGGGGACCGAGGCCTGGGGGATCCTGGGGGCCCTTCTTTTCTTCCTGGAGGAGGATGCCTCCAGGGAGGGGTTATTGGTCTAACTGAGCCGGCACTGGGCTTGCACCTCTGCAGGCAGGCCTGTCCCCAGTGCCTCCAGTCACGGAGGCAAGGCCTGCTGGCAGCTCTCCGGTGGGCAGCAAGATGTTAGGAGCAGCAACCCTGAAGCCGCCGGAAGCAAACTAAAGAGGAAATCACCTTCTTTATTCTGGACACTAAATCTCTATTAACAGCACCCAGCAGGCCTTCACACCCTGCCATTGTCCCCACACAGCCTGCTCCACTTGACATCCCAGGCCCATGGGCTCCATCCACTCCCTCCTGCCCCACAGGAACCTTCCAGCTGCAGGGTCCGTGGGGGACTGTCCAGTTGCCCCCAGGCCGGGGACATCACCATCCTGGCCCTGCCCACGAAGCCTCCCTAGGCACATGTTGGCTCCCTCTATAATTAGCCACCAGCTCCACCTGCTTTGATCCCTGGCCTGGGAACCTGGGCTCTGCCTCCCCCACACACGCCATCAGGGGTAGCTGCCACCTGGGCGTCCCCTGGGCCCCCGGCCCCAAGCCTGCCGCCAGGCCTGCCCCTGTCCCTTGGCCCCTGCCTCCCATTTCCAGTCCAGCTCTGGCCTTGGGCAGCACACCGCCCTCCACCGGCTGGGGGAGGCTGTGTGGTCTGGCGGGGCCGGTTCTGTGTGCCCGTGGCCGGAGGCCCTGAGGGCAGCCCAGGCTCGTGAGCAACCCAGGACATGCCTAGACTCCGAAGTGCTACAAGCAGGTAGGGGGCCGCCACACGGGAAGCACGGGCTCCGGACAGCCCAGTCTCCAGGGCCTGTGCATCGAGTAGGGCTGCTCAGGGGTGGAGAGGCCAGAACCAGAAAAACAGCCCGAGCAGTTTGGGGACCCAGCCAGAGGAGCTGGGCTGGGGTCCTGAGGTGAGTGCCCGCCCCACCAGCGCTGGCGGCCCAGTAAGCTAGGGCCTGGGTCAGAGCCCCCAGCCCCCCGTCCCTGGGGCCCCAGAGGCCTGCTCCTGGAAGGGTGAGGGCCCCCAAGACGGGCTGCTGGGGACGGATGCTCTTCAGGACCCCACCCCCGGGTGCAGAGGAGGCTCATGGACACCCAGAAACTTTCCCTCCCTGACTATGGGCCAGTGGCCTTTGAAGTGGGAAGGTCTGCGGGGGCGGGAGGAGACGGTCCAGGGGTATAATTAGGGAGGGTGGTTTCACTCTCTCTCACACACGGAACAAACCCAGATGCGGACGCCCTGGGCAGAGCTGGCCTGGCTCCCCAGACAGGACCCGGGACAGGGTCTCTGGGCTCCATGCCTCCCTGGCTTCCATCCCCCCAGAGGCAGAGGGCTGGACCTGCTCCCCCTGGGCCACCCACGCATTTCATGACCGCATAGCAGGGAGACCAGGAGCCCTTCCCTCGCCGCTGCTCTGGTGGTCTCAGTGGCCTTTGGGATAACCTTAGGGCCTGGAAGGGCTCCCTTCATCCCTCAGCGTCCTGACACCCAGGGTCCAGCTCCTTTCCAGAGATGAAGGGTGGCATGGGGACCCCTGGGGCTTTAGGCAGAAATCATGGCTAAACCCTGGTGCGCTTCCTTCCCCAGGGAAGAGGGGAGACAGAGGAGGCCAGGGCCCCAGGGCTATGCCAGTAACCCCCATCCTGCCTGGGGCACAGCTGTCCCCCACCCTGGGCTGCACCTGGAGGGGTCTGGGCTCGGGCTCAGGCTCGGGTGAGCAGGTGTGGGGACCAGGCCAGACACCCACCCTCACCTCTCCAGGCCAGCCCATCCCTGCCTGCACAGGGACTGAGGACAGGGCCTGGACGCCAGCCCCCCATCTGAGGGCCAGGACCTACTTCCAGCCCCATCCCCCTTTTGTTGGCACGCAGGGCCTACGCCGGTGAAGGAGGACCCAGGCCGTGCCCTCGGGGGGATCCTGGGTCAACGAGGAGAACTGGCTGGAAGGCTGGGCTGCAGGCCCAAGCTCGGGCTGCTCCCACCTTACCTTCTCTACCTGAACTCTGGGTCTTTGCCTGTGCTGAGCACCTTACCTGGAATACTCCTCAGCTCCTCTATCTCTTACCCATCTCTCAGGTCTCAGCCAGGAAAGGGGCTTCTGAGGGGCCTTCCTGAATACCCACCAGAGTGCGTGTTCCTCACCTGCATTCTTCCATGCCCTGTGCACCCCATCACAGCACTGACCATACTAAGCACAAACCCTAGTGACTATCACCCTCTCCCACTGGTCTGTGCAGTCCAGAGGACACCACAGGGCCTGGTATTCATCCACCATCCACCCATCCATCCATCCATCCATCCATCCAACCACCAGCCATTCATCCACCAACCATCCACCACCCATCCATCCATCTATCCATCCAACCAACCACCAGCCATCCATCCATCCAGTCATTCACCATCCATCCATCCACCACCTATCCATCCATCCAACCAACCACCAGCCATTCATCCACCCATCCAACCATCATCCATCCATTCATCCAACCATCTATTACCTACCCATCCATTCATCCATCATCCATCTACTATCTACCCATCCATCCACCCATCCACTCATCCATCTACCCGTCCACCCATCTACTCATCCATCCATCCATCCATTCATCCACCCACCCATCCATCCATCCATCCATCCACCTGTCCACCCATCTACTCATCCATCTACCCGTCCACCCATCTACTTTTCCATCCGTCCATCCATCCATCCATCCATCCATCCATCTATCCGTCCATCCATCCATCCATCCACTCATCCACCCATCCACTCATCCATCCATCCACCTGTCCACCCATCCACTCATCCATCCACTCATCCATCCATCCATCCATCCATCCAACCACCATCCATCCATCCATTCATCCATCATCCATCCATCCACATCCACCATCCACCCACTCCTTGATTCACTCAGCACAGATTCTTGGAGCATCCACACATGGCCAGGCTCTGCTCTGAGGGAGGGGACACAGAGGAGAGAGCAGAGGCAGCCCCATGGGGGAGATGCTCTCAGGGGCCCCTTGCAGCCCTTCCTGGAGGGTCTATCTGAGCTGGGTCTCTGCAGGGGATGCTGAAACCAGGGCTAGGGAAGGATTGGGGTGAAGTTCCCACCTGTTCCTGTTACCATGCTCTGGAATGCGAGGCCGGGTCATTGTTTCAGGGACAACGGTGCCTGCCAGCACAGTGTGAGGTCACCCGCAGTACATCATTTCAGGGAATGACCTGTAATGGGGGTGGAAGGGGAAGTGTGCGCCTGCCCAGCAGCCCCTGTGTGGGCACGCGCACAAGCACACGCATGCACGCACATGCACCCACAGGCGCACATGCACGCACATCATTCCTTTCTTCTCCTGTTGCCCAGGCCCAAGCCCAGCACCCAGAACTGGGCAGCCAGAGCCCTGGGGAGGGGTCTAACCATGCAGCTGGTGACAGGACAGGACCCTGCTGACCAGGGCAGGGCCAGGATGAGGACCAGGACTGGGGCTCCTGTCCCCTCGAGGCAGCACCAACTGCTCCACCCCCTGCCATGAGGGGCAAGTCACCAGGCGTGTCCCCTTCCTCTGACAGCACCTTCCTTCCTGGCCTCCCCAGGCCTGTCCCAGCAGCGCTGCCAGGAAAGCGGGCCCTCCCCCTGGCTCTGGGGGTGGAGAGTCAGGAATGTCCCAAGGACCCTTGCCCACAGCCCCTCCAGCACCCCTCCAGGCAGGATTGGGGTGGAGGCTCCCCAGGCTGTCCAGCTTCTATGACCCCACACTGGGTGGTCACTTGGACAGACAGACCTGTCCCCCATGCCACCCCTCCTTACTTCCAAAGACAGCCTGGTACGGATCTGCTTATTCTTACACAGTGGATGGCTGGGGACCTTGCAGACCACACCGTGGCCCCAGGCCCAGGGCCCAGTGAGGAAAACCAGAGGAGCAGAGACCAAGAGGGTGGGACAGAGGGGTGTTCAGTGGGGACCCAGGACCACCTGGTCTCCCTGGGAAGGGGGTGGAGGAGGTGAACAGAAGGCTTTGGGGGGCATGTCTCAGCTGAGGTCTGAGGGAGGACAGACATGTTCAGATGAGCTGGGGGCAAGGCCAGGGGCAGGAAAGGACAGCAGGGAGCCCCAGGCAGGGAGCTCACGAGGCCTTGCGAGACCCAGGAGCACGGTGAGTCTGGGGGCCTGAGGACCTCACCGAGGGATGGGCCAGGGTTCTGCATCTGTCCAGGGCTGAGGGAGATGGAGGCCCACTGTGGGTGAGTAGCTGGGAGAGCGGTGCCCCTGAGATGGGGACAGGGCTCTGTCCCTGTGCCTGGTCACTGGAATGCCTGGTCAGCCAGTCAGCCCGCCCCACGGCTTTGCCAGAAGCCCAGCGGTCCGCTCCTGACTTGTAAGAGCAGAGGTGCGTCATCCCCTCTCTGCCCTAGGCTCCCCCATGTGCCCTGCCCCCGTGATGCCAGGCACCTGGTCTCAGGGCAGACACTCATACCCCCAGAAGCTCCCTCTGCCTGGGGATCCCCCAGCCCACCCGGGGCTCGCAGGGCTGGCTCCTGCCGTTCCTGTCTCAGCACAGACCGTCTAAAGCTGCACCCACGCTGACCCCAGGACTAGTCGATACAGTGTCAGGTTGGCTCATTTGGGGTGTCTTCCCCACACAGAGGGGGCACACCCTGAGGGCAGAGGCTTTGGCTCTCTGCAGCTTTGGTCCTCAGTGCTCAGGAGGGCCAGCGCCTGCATACAGTGGAGCTTAATAAGTATTTGTTCAATGAACAGATGTAGAACTCAAACCTGGAAATAGACCACAAGACCACCTACGTGGACAGTCAGAGCTGGAGCTGGTCCCGGCACCTCCACTTAGCAGCTGCCCCACCCCGGGCAGGTGTGGGACCCCTCCCAGCCCTGTGCTTGCTGCTGCCTTGGGTCAGCCTGGTGAGGTCTGGGGCATCTTGAGATCCTTAGGAAGTGGGGTGTGGCCCTGCAGGCCCGGGGCCGACCAGCTTGCTGCGGCCTCCCCTGCCCCGGGCACCCCCCGGGCCTCAGAGCTGCGGGCCAGGTCCAGCAACACCATTAACTTGGGTGGGTCAGGGGCTCCTGGAGCAGCCTGGAGGGTCCTGAGCTCATGTCACACCGGGGATCCAGCAGCCCCCCCATGGGGGCCACAGCCCTGCCCCTCCCCCTCTGCCCTTGGCCAGCAGGAGCGGCAAACGCACTCAGTGTCCTGGGACCCGGGCTTGTCTGGCCCTGCCCAGCCCTGCAGCCACCCCCTCAAGCTCTGCTTCCCAGCCCTCAGCCTGGGGTGCGCACCCCATGGGGGTGGAGGCCACGCCTGAAGGGGCAGGTCCCTGGGCCTGGGAAGGCCCCCAGGCCGGCAGTAGGCAGGGGAAGGAACTGATCAGCGGTAAGTGTGGCCTGGGGTCAGGGCAGTGGATGGCAGGCAGCCCAGCCCAGGGAACCCCCCGTAGGGCAGGACATGCTGGGCCCCGGTTTCCCTATACTGCTGGACATCCAGATACCTCCAGCTCCAGGGGCCTCTCTGAGCCTGTCTGGGGCAGCAGAGCATGTCTCACCACTCAGCCTAAGTTCTGACTTGCTCGAGACCCTCAGAACCCACTCCCACCCCACATACACGCAAATGGGGTGAAGGGCCTGGCCTGGCTGTGCCAGCAGTGGATGGGCTATCATGGCCGGCTTCCTGAAGGAGGAGGCATTTCCCTGGCCCTTTGAGGGGGGTAAGTGTACGGGTCAGGATGATGGAGGGAAGAGCAGGGCCTACTGGGGGCCGTGCAGGGGGCCTGTCCAGAGGCTGGAGTTGGAGGAGACCGGATTTGGGGACCTGACTTTCCGGCAGAGACACTTGGGTCTTGTGAGCACAGGGGAGCCCTGGAAGGTTCCTGAGCAGGGGAGGGCCTGGAGTTAGAGGCTGATAAGGCCCTGCGGGCAGCTCTTGTTCTCCCTTCCTTCCTCCCTTCCCAGGACCCGCCCAGCAGCTGATCTGGGGGCTTAGGGGAGCCCTAAGTGGTGGGATCGGGGCCCACAGGGACGCGGATTTCCTGTCCGGGAGCCACCACGTCGGGGACCCCAGCCAGCCCCCGGCTCTGACACACAATCCCTCAGGAAATCCTGGCCCGAGGGCGACCCCCAGCTCAGGGAGGCCAGAGCCCTGAGGGACGATCCTGTGGGGCTGGCCTGTGGTCCTCCTACTGACCCTGCACCGTGCACCCTACTGGCCCCAGGCCCTGGCCCTCCACTCCACCCTGCCCCCCACAGCCCCCTCATCTGCACAGCACCCCCATGCGCCCAGCCCCGGCCCCACCAGCTCCTCCGAGTGGTGACAGCTATAGTTCCAACCCCAACTTTCCTGGCTGCCTTCTCAGCCCTGCAATGGCCACTTGGGCTTCTCTGGGGGGCTGCAGACACCCCAGAACCTGGCACACATTGCGGACCCTCTCCCTGGGAAAAATGTGCAACCGCACAGAATTTCACACCCAGTTTTCAGAGTTTCAAGGGGATTACAGACCCAGGAAGCTCAAGGCCATCTTGGGAGGAGTCCATGGGCTTCCGGCTAAGCCCTGACCAGGGGAGGAGGTGTCCCCCCCAGCCGACAGGTGGGGAGACAGAGGGCCAGAAGGGATGGAGACGTGAAGGGTGTCCCAGGGGTTGCTCAGAGCCAGGCGGGCAAGGGGTGGGAAGCTCACACGCCCCCCACAGCTCTCCGGGCTCCCCAGGGGGAAGCTCAGAGGCTGGGACCACAGCACTACCACACCCGGGGCCTGGTGATGCTGGGCCAGAGGACAGCCTCCAGCCAGCCGGCCTTGTCCCAGCACCAGCAAGCCCGGAACGCCGGTCGTCCCCGTCCAGGCCGGCCCAGGCCCCACCAGCATCCCCAGCATGGAGAAGAGCCTACGGGGGACTCAAATGCTATAGCTGTGACCTCCAGCTGGCTGTGGAGACTGGGGTCATGTGGTTTCCCTTGGCCTCAGTTTCCCCGAATCACAGTAGCTCACCGCAAGTAGCTGACAGAGCCCTGGGCCCCGGAGCTTTTCCTGGGGACAATAAAAGTTAGGCCTCCAAGCACAAACACTGGAGTCAGGCACACCTGTCCGCAGCCTCTCTGGCTCTCTCCAGGTAGATGCCCTCGGGGGGCTGGCTGAACCTCCCTGGGCCTCAGCGTCCCCAGCTGCAAAGCGGGGATAGAAAGCAGGCTTTTCAGGGCTTGGTGAGCTGCTATCTAGGAAGTGGGCAGCGCGATCAGTGGGGTGGCTGGTGGTGCCCAAGTCCCCCTCCGCACTCTGCTCTCGCAGGCCCGTGACCCAGGGGGAGAGGGGGGGTCATGATGCGCAGTTCTGGGCGCCTCGTGGAGCAGGCACGGAGAAGGGCCCCTCGGGGGGGTGGGGGTAGAAGCAAATGGAGCAGTTCACACCAGCTCAACCCAAAGCCTCAGAACCCTGGTGAGGGGGTCAGGGCTGGACCCCTCCAGATTTCCCCCAACCCCCACGTCTCTGGAGAGCTGTGTCTAGGCTCCCACGTTTCTCTCTGGGACAGATTCGGAGGCGCGGCACAGGGCGGGGGTTTCCGCTGAGAATGCCCAAGGCCTGCTGTGCTCTAGGGGGTGTTGACCCCAGCTCAGGGACAAGGAGCCCCCTCGGAGGCCCGTGGGACCACCAGCCTGCAGACGCGCCCTCCCTCCTTGACTCAGGGGACCCGCCCCACCTCCTCCTGGTTTCAGGACTCCTTCCCCGTTTCCGGGCTCCTGGTGGCAGGTGTTGGACTGCCTGCACCACCCCTCCCAGTCGGCCTCTCCCAGCGTGCAGGGCCCTGGGGACACCACCCCTCCCCCCCACACCAGCTCCAGAACCACCGCCTGGAGACATGGAGACACTGCAGGCCCAGGGCCACCACCCGCCAGCGCTCAGGGAGGGGACAGAGGGGAGCCGGCTCTCCAGCACGCTGGGCCCCTGTCTCCCAGCCAGAGTGCACCCGAGTCCGAGGGGGCCTGGCTGCTGGGGGTTCCGAGGCACCTTTCAAGCACACCCCCTGGGAAGCCACTCTGGGGCCTCCTCATCCAAGGTGACTTCTGGGCCCTGACCCCACTCAGCCTTGGCCTCTGAGCCTCCCTCTCCATCTGTCACCACACTAGGCTGCCCACTCCCGGGGAGAGGCTCTGTCCCCATTTCCCCTGTTCCTGTCCCAGATTGGATCCCAGAGATAGAGCGAGGTGCCTCAAAGCCCCAGCCTGGCAAGGAGTCCAGGAGGCCCAGCAAGAGCAGGTCTGTCCCTGCCACCTCCTCTGGTCCTCAGCCCGGAGGCTGCCCCCAGGTTCCCAGGAGTCCCTGGATGGGGGGTAGCACCAACTCCTACGTCCCTGAGCCTGGGGTCAGGCTGCACTGAGGTTTGCGCAATCCAAGGGGCTCAAGACCCAGGCTGGGAAGGGAGGGGAGCTGCCTGGCAGCCTGTGCAGCAGCGGGTGGATGCCAGGGCGGGATGGCTGTGGGGGCAGGGGGAGGGGCGAGCTGCCCGGGCAGGTGCCTGCACACCCAAGCACAGGGCGCACGCTCCCGGGCAGAGGGCAGGCACACGCGTGGGTGCGCACACGCACACGCACACACACACGGCCCCCTTCCGCCCTGGCTCTGTCTGCCCCTGTCTCCTTGCTGCTCCCTGGTTCTGGGGTCTGGGGGCTGCCCTGAGAGGGGTTTGCCGGGAAACGGAAGCCTGGGGCGGGGCAGCACCTTCCACTAGGCCCCTGAGCTGGCTGGCCCCTGGGGTGTGGAGGGAAAGGCCAGGTCCCAAGGTGCCAGTGGGCTCTGCCCCGCCTTGATGGCCCTGCAAGGACAGCGGCTGTGGGCTCCGGACACGAACGGCGAGGCCGCAGGGCCCGGTGCCAGGACAAAGGGCCCTTTGTGCGGTCACTGCCTGTCTCACTGCCAGGGTTAAGGTGGCTGAGCGAGCTCCTTGGAGGTGCCCTCCCCCCCAACCCTCTGCATGCCAAGGCCCAGGGAGCAGGACAATGGTCATGACCTTGCCCCCACCCGCCCCACCCCCCTCGCCTTCCTGAGCTGGCCAGGAGGCTGGCAAGGAGGAGTGTGCATGCTGGGCCTTGGAACCTCTGCCCTGCCACCCTTCCCTCTCCCCCTTCCCCTGGGCCTTGCAGCCAAGGCCCCAGGACCACCCTGGGCTTCCTCCCAAGGCACCAGGCCCCACCTTCTGCCAGACCTGAGGGTACCGGGAGGTCAGGTCTTGGGTTCTGCTCTGGGACCAGAGGCCAGATCACCTCCCCTCTGGGGTCTTTCTGAGCCCTGCCCAGATGGGCAAACCCCTGCAGTGGGCTTGAGCAGAGGAGAGGGGGCCAGGGCGGGGGTGAGGTGGGAGAGAAGCTGAAGGGGGTGGGGAGGAAGGTGTATCGTCCTGGAGCTTGAAGGGTGGGGGCCTGGCCCTGTGCACTCACCCCAGCCCCACAGCAGGGGCCTTCCAGGCTTGGAGGAGGGGAGGGCGGGCACACCCAGGGAGCGGCAGTGAGACCCCCTTTGTCTGTCCTGTGCTCCCCCTTCCTCCCCCTTCTGGTCTTGAGGCAGCAGGGCCAGCCTCCTGTGGGTGCCTGCCTGCCCCCAGGACGGACCCCTGAGGACCACGATGGGGCAGGCAGCTTCCCAGGGTTCCTCGGGGAACAGGGGAGCCGCCCTGAGGGCTTGGTTCTGGGAAGGAGTCGCACCAGGCTCAGCACCAGGCCCCTGTCCGTCAGGGCTCGGTCTGTGGTCCCGGCACATCTGGAACCTCTGGCCTGGGGAGGGGACAGGGGTAGCCTGCCCCCCAGCCTGCTCAGCGGGGTAATCATGCTGCCATCCCAGGCATGAACCCACTGCCAGGAGCCATCGAGCACCGCGTGTGGCTGGCCGGAACTCCACCAGAACTCTCTGCTCACTGAGATGGTCGGCCCCTCCAAGTGGGGACAGAGTAAAGCTGAGCAGACCAGGGTGCAGGCAGTGGGGGAAGGAAGCTCAGGCTCAGGGCCACTGGGCGGCGGCAGGTGAGCCTCCCACTGGAAGGAGAGAGACCTGTACTCTGCCCTTTCTGCCCAGTTTCTGCTCAGCCTGGATCCTTGGCCACTCAGAGCGGGACGGGTGGGGGGTCCTAGCCTGGCAGCTGGGAGGAGGGCTGGGGCGGATCCCCAGAGGCTGCTCACGGGCTTCGAGGCAGGTGTCCTCACGAGGAGCCCCTGCGGGCACAGCCCTCCCCGTGAGGGAGGAGCTCACAGGCCCTGAGCAAGGTGGGAAACGGGTGCCCCCTTGGCTCACACCCACTAGGTGGCTGAGCACAGTGGAGATACCCAGCAAGCCCTGTCGGTCAGTGGTCAGCAGACCTGCCTTGTAGCCCAGCCGGCCCTGACCATGGCTAGTCCCTCAAGCCCTGTGGGCCTAGCTATAGGACGAGCGCCAGTGAGGACAGTCAGGGCCAAGCTGGGAGACTTGTGTCCCCAGGAAGTGGCTCAGGATGCTGCTGGGGGTCTTGGGGAATCCAGAGGGGGGTGAGGTGGCAGCTGTGACCTCAGCCCTTTATCGGGTCACACTGCCAGGCCTGACCTGGATGCCCCTCAGCCCGTGGCCACCTGCAGGTGCCCAGCAGCTGGTGACAGACCTGGTCTGGGGAGGGGAGGAGAGGGCAGGCGAGGGGCCCCTACAATCTCCAGGGATTAGATAGGGAAAGCAGAAGGGCCTCTCCTATCTAAAAGTTTTCTGAATAAAGACCTACTCATTGGAGCTGAAGCCTCATTTTGGACTGAAACCTCTCACACGATGTAAATAGAGATCACAGGGTGCCAAATCTGGCTTGAAGGTAGGGAATAATGGAGCTGGCCGTTGAAGGAGAAGCCAGTAAGAGCTACCTGACCGAGGACAGACTGAATGGCTCTACAGTTGGAGAAGGTGCCTCACCCACAGGCCTTTGCACACACACGCACCCCCAGCCCATCTCTGCTCTGACTACTCAGGATGATGGTGGGGTCCGTCCAAGGGCCCGCACGTGTTGGGCGTGAGAACCAGATGTGGGCCCCACAAGCCCGTCCTGGGCTCTGAAGGGCAGCAGACAGACAGCCTGCACGGCCTTGCTGACCGAGAGCTCCCCGGGCTTCAGGAGAGCCCCAGAGACAGGCCTGCATCCACGTTAGGAGTCTGAAGAAGACGGGCCACGTGGGGCCGGGTCCTCAGCCTTGCTGCCACTGCGTCCACTCCCGAGGACAGAGGCAGGAACCCGGGCTCACCAGGCAGTTCCTCAGCCCGCCTTACTCTGGGTGGGCTCCACTCTGGGCCTCGCTTTCCCCATCTGTAAATGGGACGTCTCAGCACTCTGATGCTTTCCCTGGCCCAAATGGATGGAGATTCTGCTCTGGAAGTTTCTGGGCCTGGAGCTGAGGCCTGTGGGCTGAGGGAGGGCAGGAGGTGACAAAAGGTGGGCAGACCCAGGCCCAGAGGCAGGCTCATTCTCTCCCACAAGCACCCCGCCATGGCCTACCCCCACAATCCTGGAGCATTTATGTCCCCGTCTCCCACCACCTGGGCCCCCATCTCTTCCCCTCTGAGGGTCTGAGGGCAGTGTATGCCACCTGCCAAGGGAGGGCAGGGTGGGAGCGAGCCCCTTAAGCCCCTCCACTGAGCTCAGGGCCACCCGAGCCCACAAAGGTCCTCCAATGGCCCCAGTCCTGGGCAGGGAGGGTGTGGGCAGAGACCGGGCAGGGGGCTTCTCCCTGCACAGGCCTGCTCCTTGTTCCCACTGGGCCTGCCCCCTCCCCTGCAGGTGCCCCCTGCCCCCACTGCGCCCAATCTCTGGAGGCAGCACTGGGCTGAGGGTGGTCCCGGCCTGTCCAGACTTGCCCCGCTCCTGGAAACACCCGTTTCCCCAGCGGCCCTGCAGACCTGCCCCGCACGGCAGAGCCCAGCCCCTGGCACCCCTTCCCTGGGAGCTGGGGCCAGGAGGGGCTTTCTCAGGAGCGATGGGGGAGCTGGCGCTAGGGGTGGCCCCAGCCCCCAGTCTTGGACACAATAAAGACTGAAACTGGGAGTTTCAGGGGCAAGGCGGGGCGGGGGCTGGGAGGGGCCAGGCGGGCAGGTGAGGGCAGCAGACTGGTTTCACGATCCCCTGGAGGGCTCACCATCCGTCGCCAGCCTGGGTGGCCCGGGCCCCTCGCTTTCCCAAGGCAGGGAGGGCCCCTCCACCCAGGGACTCCTGAGAGAGGCAGCCTGGGGGCATGGGCATCTGCTCAGTGGCCTCAGTGTCCTCATCTGTAACTTGGGGCCACCAGATGTCTCATGAGCAGGGCTGTTGGTGGTCTCCCTCCTCTGTGCCCAGCTGTGCCGCCTCCCTCGGTCTCCAAGTGGCCCACCGGGACCTGGGCTGGGAGGGGGTCCAGCTCCCCGGCCCCCCAGCCCCCCAGCCGCATGGAAACCAGCCAGCCTGGGCTCGGACGCCTGCTTAATCTTTCGCTGAAAAGATAATTTCTTTCTGTGCCATTGTCGGGCACTGGGGTGGGGGTGGGGGGACAAAGGGGCTTTTGTGCGGGCCGCTCTGCGAGGACCCTGCGAGGCCCGGCATTTTCCCTCCAAACGTAAAACCCTGTAACGGGAAGTCTTTCTCATAACCCCGCCTTTTCTCAAGTACAGAATCACTTTTGTTCCAGAGGGCCAGCACATGGCAGAGGCAGGGCCTGGCTCTCCCCTGCTTCTCCCCTGCAAAATGCCCCGAGTGCCCAGGAAGGAGGGAGGGCCGCTGCTCCGGGTGTGCGCAGGGGTTTAAGCAAACGCATTCCCCAGTGCCTGCAGCCCCGGGCTTCCAGCGCCCACCGCGTCCCTGGGGTTGGGAGCCTCGCTCCTCACCACCCCGCAGCCTGGTAGGAGGGCCAGAGGGCACAGAGCAGGGGCGCAGCCGCCACGCCCCCCTCGGCCCTGCGCACCTGCCGCTGGGAACACAAAACAACGGGGAAATCCCACGCACACGCAAGATTAAAAACTAGCCAGTGGTGCGTCCCGGGCGGGGACGCCTGAGCGCCTCCCTCCAGCGCTTTCTGTGTGTCTGACTCCAGCCTGGCCGCATAGACCCGGAGCCACTCTCCATTCGTTCCACCAGCCATCACCCTCAGCTCAGGCCCTGCGGCTGCCCCAGGGTGCCCACCCTCCAGAGGGCGAGGTCGTCACCGGCAGAACCACAGCCAGGCCCTTCACCACGGGCGTGCGTCTAACAATCCATCAGAGCGTCTGCTGGACCACTGCGTGCGTTTCTGCGCCACACTCTATGTCAGCGTCCTGGCTCTCGTGGACGGACCGGCTCCCCGCGCCACCTAACTTTAAAGCCACCGTTCGTGTGCCGGGCACGCCGGGGACCACGTGCTGTGATCAGTTGCACCCTGCAGATGAAGAGATGGAGGGTCAGAGGGCGGCCCCGCTGTGCCCACCAGTGGGCGCACACGGTCCGGTGCGCTTGGCCGCTGACACTCTCTGCCAGCTCCCTGAGGGGCCCCTCTGTGTGCCGTGGCAGCGTTAGCCCTGTCGGGGACGCCCGTCCGCCAGTCCCTCGCAGGCCTCCGCCGTGGGACCCGGCAGGCACTTCCTCCAGGAACACCACAAGTCCTCAGAAGCCCCCACACCTGCGAGGGCGGCACAGCCATGGGCCCAGGGGGACAGAGGAGGAAAGCCCCGCCCGGGGGGCCTGGCCTGGGGTCCCCTGAGCACCTCGCCCCCCAGAGGAAGCCCCTGGGTAAATGGTTTCTGCCTGTTCCCACGGCAAGGATGTCCGTTTCCCAACTGTTTGCATGAGTGTGGAAGTGGGTCCTACAGGGTTTGTCCTTCACGTGTGGCTCATCTCACGGCACATGGTGCCCTCCAGTTTCGTCCACGTCACGGCAGGTGTCCCGCAAGGCTGATGGCATCCCACGGTGTGGACGGGCCACGGCTCACGTACCCGATCATAAACTGACGGACACGCGTCAGCTGTGTGAGCACGGGGGAGCAGGTCTGTTCCAGTCCTCGCCTTCCACACCGCGGGGGATGCGCCTGGGGGCCGGGTCGCTGGGCCACGTGGCAGTTGCGTGTCTACTTGTTTGAGGAGCCAGCAGCTGGCCGCGGCACCTGTGCCGTCCGCCCCCACCCCCCAGCCGGGCACAGGGGCTCCGGCTTCCCGCCTCCTCGTCCACGCTGCTGTTTTCTGTTTTTTTTATTAATAAAACCACAGAATGGGTGCGAGGCGGCAGCTCACTGCGGTTCTGAGGTGAGGGATGTCGGGCACCTCTGACCGGCTTACTGGCCATCATAGGTCTTCTTCAGGGAAGTGTCTATTCAGGTCCTTTGCCTGTTTTTGAATCAGGCTGTTGGTGCTTTTGTGGTTGGGCTGTAGGAGTTCTTCACGAATTCTGGATATTGACTCCTTGCCGCACGCGTGATTTGTCTCCTCCCATCCCCTGGGTCGCCTCCCACTGCCTTGCTGGGGTCCCTCGGGGCACAGAAGTTTGCCTTTGGATGGAGTCTGTCCGTCCTCTCGTCTGTGCCCCCAGCTTCTTCATCCCCAGGGGATCTGAGTGCGGACGGGCCCGTCATGGAGCAAATGTTCGCCAGGATCCTGCTCCGGACCACGCTCCGCGCTCCTTGGACGCCCGACATGCGAACACAGACGGCACGGGCTCCTGCCCGGTGGGACGGATGAATGAGGCCAGGAGCAGGGATTATGAGGACTGGAACGGGAGGGAAGGGGCTTCCTGGAGAAGGGCCGGCTGTGTGGAGGCCTCAAGGTTGAGGGACGGTGGCCAGGGTCTTCGTGGGGCCTGGGGGCACATCTGGGAGTGGGGCTGCCATGAGGGCCGTTTGGGAGGTGTAGGCGGCAGGAGGGGGCGGCCCCTGGAGGTGCACCAATACTGGTAACCCAGCTCGGCAGCTAGGACTGGGCACCGCCCCGTGCGGAGACCCAGGGAGGGGGGATGGGCAGCAAGGCGACACGGCCCCTGGTGTGTGTCCACTCCCACGGGCCCCCCCGCCTGCCCCTTCCCAGACCTCTCGTTACAGATGGGGAAACCAAGCGGGCGGGAGGTTGTCCCAGGGGCGCTGGGGCCCCGGCACATGAGCACCCAAATCCCTGACTTAGTAGCTAGGTGGGCAGCCCTGCTCACGGTCCCTTCGTGTCCTGGGGTCAGCATTGTAGGGGGCTCCCGGGGCCGTAACAGCAAAGGGCAAACTGGGGGCTGCAAACAACAGCGGGTCTCCCAGCTCTGGGGCCACAAGTCTGAATCCTTGGTTTGGGACCAGAGGGGAGGGCGGGAACACAGCGACCACTGGGGCAGGAGGGACAGCCTCAGTCCACGGGGAGCAGAGGGATAGCACAAAGCACTCAGCCCAGGACTTCCGGGGGCAGTCCCTGTGTTTCCATCGCCAGCCCCAAGGCACGGTCACCCTGGGCACTTAGGGCCTGTGTGAGGGCAAAGCGGGTAAGGATGAGGACACCAGCCACTAGAAGTGAGGGCACGCGGGCAGAGCCACCGAGTTGGGGTAGGAGAGGAAGGGAGAGGTGGGTGCCGTGAACCGCTAGTGTGGGGCCTGGTGGTGAGTCAGCGGGCAAGGCAAGGCAATCCAGGAGGCCTTTCTGGGGGCTGCCAACCCAGGCCTCACTGGGGAGGCCTTTCTAAGGGGGCCTGGAACCCACTAGATGAGCACATCGTTGCCTCATTCAATGCATGACCCCAGGGGGAGGTGGTATCACTGCCCCTGCCCCGGGCAGACGAGGAAACAGGGCCCAGGGCAGCCAGGGGGCCCCCAAAGGGCCTGCCCACAGCCTCCCAGGAGGCAGCTTCCCTGTGGCCCCAGGGGGCCCTGTTCCCAGACCATCCACTCCTCCAGCTACAGGCTCCAGGAGGCCACCTGTATCCCAGTTCCCCTCCTGGAGCCACAGCCTGCCTCCCTCTGCCTTCCCAGCAGGCCTCTCACACTGGACGGCCACCACCAAACCCGCTCCTCTCAGCAGGTCATGCCCCAGAATCCCGGGGTTCTCCTAACCCCTCTCCTGCCCTGACACCTACGTCTAACCATCAACTAGGGTGAGCTTCTAAGTAATCATAAGCCGCAGCATCCTCTACTTAAAGCCCTCTGATTTGCCATGGTAACAGGACCCGGATCCCAGTGCCTCCTGGTGGCCTGGGAGGCCCTGCAGGACCGGTCCTGCTGGCCACCTCGATGACCTTCCTGCACCAGCCCCTGGCTCCCCCACAGCCTTGTTCCCTTTCTTTCTGTTTCTTGGAGGTACCAAGCACCTTCCTACCACAGGACCTTTGCACAAGCTGTTGCCTCTGACATGATGCTCTGCCCCTTCTCTTCTGGTCACTTAGGCGGCAAGAGGCCTTTCCTGACTGCCTCGGGGTGGTCACAGGTGCTGCCCTGCAAGTGTTGGTCTCAAGTGTGTGTGGTGAACTCCTGAGGGCAGAGCCACACCTGCACACAGTAGGTCCTCTATGAACAAGTCAGCGAGGGCCTCTGCCTGGTGCCGTCTGTCCTTCCAGGGGCCCCGAAGGACCCCTGCCCAGCGGCAGGTTCTGAGGGGGACGGAGGCTAGGAGCACGATGAGGGGCTGCTGGAGAGCCCCCTGCCACCCCAGGGCCTGTTTCTTGCCCTGACCCTCTGGGGTTCAAAGGGGCCTTGGGGGGCAGACCAGACCAGCAGGAGGGAGAGGAAATCCTCGTATTTTTAACAAGCTCTTCTTGTTTATTTCCTGGTGCATTGTGGAGCCTCGGCGTGGCGGTGGGGGGCGGGGGTGCTCCTGTTAACTCTTTCTCCTCTGAATTTAATTGTCCCCCTTCCGGCCAGGCTCCTCCAGGCTGGGCGCCCGGGGAACTGCTTTCCTGAAGCCATGGCTCCCAGTGCGGGGACGGACTTAAAAGCCCAACAAATCAAAGCAGCCGGGACAGATAAGGCTGCGTGGAGTCTGAACCCGGAAATGTGCCGAGCTCCTTACTGGAGGGGGGAGCAGGACAGGAGCCAGGGGCTGGGCTGGTCCCCCCCCCCCCCCCCCCCCCC